>NC_055690.1:33192519-33260871 GCF_017639745.1 Melanotaenia boesemani | reverse complement strand
AAACTGTTAACTTTAAATTGTCAACTTCGCTTACTCTAACATTTCCCTCCTGTTTGACATTTAAAGTTATCAAATCCAAGGATAAACCAAACATAAATCAAAAACATGAATCAAAAATATGTGAATAAATGCAGATATAAAATGAAGTTCACTTTTCAAAGTATCAGACTGTATGACTTGTTTTCACATTTTCAATACAGGCATCATAACAGTGAACATTACAGACCTGTGTCTGTAGCATTAACTGGGAGTGGAGCATACTCCCGTGACAACATGAGTTGTTGAGCATAAGCATGTGAAATTGCTAGAGAAATGGATTTAAGACATGGAATCACAAGAAATCAGAATGCAAAACAGAATCAATACTGATAGGAATGGAGCACACACCCTTAATATCACAGTCCACCATGGTCCACAAGTGAGCCATGACCAGAAACCCCACTCGGGGGGTGGCGCACGATCTGCAGCCATACTGTCCCTGATATTCCGCAGGCCAGCCATTGCCTGTGCCACATCTCCATTAACTTCATCAGGAATGTAGGTACAGCAGGTGGTATTTATCATCACGCAAACGCCTCCTTGTGCAGCAGTGAGCATGTCCAAGACCATCCGGTTCTGCATGACCATCATCCTGAGTGCATCAATCTCTATATTCTGTCCTTCGTTGATGGCGATGGAAAAGTTCACAAACGTTTTAAACCTGTAGTCAATCATTTCTACATGAAGAATGTTCTTACCAACACCTGTCCAGGGAAACAAACCTAGGGTCACTTTTCCCCCAACAGTCCAGTGCTTGTGTTCTTCAGGTACATCAGTCCCCAGTTTGTCATCATGTGGAGTGATGGTGGGTGGAATGATGGGGCTTAAAGCTCTTTTCTTCCTGGAATGTGTGGTTTCGATGTGTTGCAGACTCACCAGAATGGTGTGATCGGACAGATGCACAGGTGCGCAGAGGCCTGTCCAGTTGAACGGCAGAACTGCATAGACCTTTTTTCCACACAGCCACCAGCCCCCCTCAAGAAGAAACGTGGCCCCTCGTGCCAGGCTGTACCATCCGTCCTTAGGGCTGGACTCGATGTCATCGCATTGGCCTGGTGGTATGGATCCAACTGGTACTGTTCCTATGGATTGGTTGTAACACCACGAGAGGTTCACGTGGGCAGGTAGATATGCCAGTTGGACAGGTGGTGGATCACCCTGAGGAAGCCTCTGCGGGCCACAAAGATATTGAGGTGAGAGATGTTAAATTGTGTCTTGTGGCAGTCACATCCCCCGAAACGGTACGGGTTGTACCCCCTGCTTGTGAGATAAGCAAAACATATGGCATCACAGTAGGTCATGGCTTGTGCATAAAGGTCAGGTTGGCTGGATGACTTTGATATGACTGAGCAAACATAGCAGTCAGTCTGGTTCTTCAAGGCGGCCAACATTTGGGCATACGCATACCAGAGGTTGACGTCCTGTATCTCGAAGGGGTTATGGTCTTTCCACAGGTGTGCATGATGGTGCACATACCTCTTGATCATTGTTTCTGGTGGCGATGCAGGGTAGAACCATCCGTAGATTGTTGGCCACAGCAAGAATAATGCAAAGGACAAGGTGGTGAGACATGCTACAGTCACAGCGCACGCGTAGGTCCAGCAGCAGTGACGCCTTGGTCTACGTCTCTGCTCCAGATCCTCCATTTGTGCTGGTTTCTGAGTTAAAGGTGCCGCTTAAGGTGAAATGGGATCTGTTGGTTTCTTCACTGGCGTTGATACGAATTATCACTTAAAGATAATCCCTATTTGTAGCCAGAGGCTGTGGGTTTTAATCACAGCCCTCCTTCCCCCACTCACAGCAGCCTTATTTTGCACTCAGAAGTTTGCAGTGACTGAGATGTATCCAGCTGGGTCTTTCCGCTATCTTGACTGCCGTGGGTGTTGTCAACAGCACTTGGTAGGGCCCCTCCCACCGTGGGCTGTACCAGGTTTTGCGCTTGATGACTTTAATGAAGACCCAATCTCCTGGTTTCACCAGCTCAGGAAGGTCCTGTAAGGAAATACAATCGGAGGGCAGTAAACTTGCATTGATTACGTCTATTTGCTGCAGAACTTTCCTCATGTAGTCTGCTAAAGTGCTTTCCTCATTAGCATGCTGTAAGTCTTTAGAAAACACTGGTAGTCTGTAAGGTCTGCCATGAATGATCTCAAAAAGAGTTAATCCTTTGTCAGTAGGGGTTATTCTCATGTATAGCTTTACTAAATCCAAACATTCAGGCCAGGGCCTTCTAGTTTCTTCCATGCACTTTTTCAGTCTGGATTTAACTGTCCCGTTTGTCCGTTCTATTAATCCGGCACTTTGAGGATGGTATGCACAGTGGTTTTTCAAAGTCATTTTAAAGTGTTCTGCCATGTCTGAGATTATTTTGTTCACAAAGTGTGGTCCATTGTCACTATAGATTATTTCTGGAATACCATGGTTAGGTATAATGTGTTTAAAAATTGCTTTTGCCACAGTCAGTGCATCAGCATGTTTAGCTGGGACTATTTCAACCCATTTAGAATAAGCATCAATCATTACCAGACAGTATTTATGTGGTCCACTCTGGTTTAGCTCAATAAAGTCCATGTGGAGTGTCTGAAAAGGATATTTTGGTTCAGGGAACCTGCCCCTCTGTGGTCTCATGTTGCCTTGTGGGTTATGTTTAATACAGATCACGCAGGATTTACAAAAGTTTTTTAAGTAAGATTTTAATCCAAAGGCTGTGAACTGCTTCTCTATAATGTCACTCATCCCCCCTGTTGACATGCACATGACATGCACCATGTCTCATCAATGCTGCAGCTTTAAATAAAGATTTTGGGAGAACAGGTTTCCCATTAAGTACATAAAGTCCTGTTGTCTGACTTTTAGCTGCTCCTTTAGTAAGCCAGAGTTGCTTCTCTGTCTTAGACGCTGCTTCCTGCATGTCACTCAGCACTGTGTGGTCAATAAATACCCCCTGCTGCTCAGCAGAGTAGAGATCATTGACCCCAAAATGCCCTTCTGCTGCTTGCTTGGTGGTTGCATCTGCAAACCTGTTTCCTGTTGATTCTTCATCTTGTCCTGATGTGTGGGCTGCACATTTACACACAGCTAAAGTTCTCAGCAGCGTTATTGCTTGTAATAGGTCTGTTAAAAGGGCTGCGTGTGTCACAAGTTTCCCCGTGGAGGTAATCATACCTCGCCGTTCCCATTGTTTAGCAAAATAAAACAAGGTGGAGAAAGCATATTGACTGTCAGTGTAAATAGTCACATCTTTGTCTTTAGCTTTTATGCATGCTCTAGCATTTTGTAGCACGTGGTCAACTAAGGCTGTGTCCCATTCTACAAAATGTTTCTTAACCCATGAGGACATGGCTGGGGTCATCCTGTCTAACAGGGTTGTTTTAAGCTGTTGCTGATACGGGCCTTTTTCGTCAGTATCATAGGGAATGCCACTGTGTATTTTAAATTCTTTCTCAAACCGTATGCGGAAATCATCCACTTCTTCATTTGGCTTCTGCTTTACAGCTGCAAGGTGAATCTGTTACTGGTGGAGCAGTAAGAGATGCAAGCGGGGACGAGGTCAGGGTCAGAGTAGGTGGTAGTCTGCCTCTTCTGGGAGTACCCTGGGTGGCCGAAGCAGCTCCACCCAAGGGGCCTGGTGCGGGCTGAACAGGTTGGTCCCGTCTCCTTGGGTAGACGGGACCAGTCTCGTTATCACCAGGTCTTACAAAAGCTGCCATAGCAGCCTCTTTGCCCTTCTTTCTTTCTTTAGACTTTCTAATATTATCCCTGCGACTCTTAGACTCCTCTAACCACCTGTGCGCACACTCCAGCTCCTTCTTTTTCTCATCTGCCTTCTTACCAGTCTTACCACTTATACTTGCTTCCAGCTTATCTACTACTGTCTGCCACTCATCTACCTTCAACTTCCCTGTCACCCCATATTTGGGGAGCCATTTTTCCAGAAACTTGACGTTATCCTGATTCCTCTGATTCATGTACTTCACATCGCCCTCTAAGGCGACTGAAGATTCACTGTTTCCCATATTGGGTCTGCGTTGTGTTATGAAACTATGACCTTAATCTCGAGAGGTAAATTGACCTACTTCACCAGACCACTGGCTTGTGTTATCACCATCAGGTTTCCACTAGTGCGACGCTTCAGTCAAATCTACTTCGAGCACTCACTCTCACAGTCACTCACTCACACACACTTCTGCCTAGGCTCTATCCCTGTGCCTTCTTTCAGACACTTTACCTTTAACACTGCTCCCAAGGGTTCTCTGGCGTGCGTTTTTACACTGCTCCCAGAAAATTTCTGGCGTGTTCTATAGCACTGCTCCCAGGAACCACTTGGCGTGTTTTACCAACACTGCCCCAGATTTAATCTGCCGTGTTATAACAAAGACTGCTCCCAGGCTTAACCTGGCGTCTGTTATTTCTTTCTCTGGCGTCACTCTCTTGCTTATACTCACTCCTGGTTCGGTGTCCTCCTCAGTCACGGATCTCGTCAATCCACCGCTGGCAGGATGGGCATGAAGTAAGTCACTGGCCTGTTGGACAATTCAGTCATCCGGTCTTTCCTCTCAGCCGTCCTGATGATGGCTACCCGCTGGGTTTCGGTGTCCAGGCCTCCTCCTGTCAACGAATGGGTATGTTGGGAACCGGGTCACGGCACCAAAAATGATGGGTATTTTTCTATCATAAAATAAGACACAAAGAACTTGGAGTGAAGTCAGCTTCATCGCAATGGGGAGAGACGGTGGTTCAGCACTCAGAGAGTGTCTGGTGTCAACTCTGAAGTCTCAACCCCAGAGCAGCCTCTTTATTGAGCAGATTTTGCACTTCAGTAGAGCAAGCAAAGTTCAAGCAAAGTTCAAACAGGGAAACACATCAGCATACATCACTTCATGACCCTTATCGCACAGAGCAGTGACCACCACATCCTGTCCTCTGCAGAGCAGGTGAGACAGCAAATCATTACCCAAGCTTAAGGGAGAAACTTTAAACTGTCAACTTCTGCTTACTCTAACAGAGGTAATTAAACCTTTCCATTTACCGAACATACCAGTCAGTTACTCAGTGGATTTTCAGTACCAGAGTACTCCTTCAGCTCATTGGATAGGACACTAAGACCTGCAGGGGCTCTTGTAACCGAACCATCAGGGGGAGTATCGTTAGGAATGAAAGTACAACATTCTTCACCAAACATGAAACAAATGTCCCCATTTTCAGCCAACAAAAAGTCAATTGCTAATTTTTGCTATTTTGAAACGTCATAGGAGAATTTGCATGCAGCTCAGCTGCTGTGTCCACAACTCTGGTTAAATTGTCTAAATGTTGGTCTTTATAACGAACATAATTAATGCAATCTATGTTCTTATTAATGGTGCACCACCAGATCATTCAAAACCTGCTGCTACTTGATGAACCAATTTATATTAATCAGGTACCCCTCTGGGAACTCCAATTGCATCTATATAAGTGGGTGAGTCCGTGAATCCTGTGCCACTGAAGCTGATGGTGGACTGTTTGCGCCACCGCAGTACCACCACAGGTCTGCCCTGGCTGTGGTCAAGGTAGTGGCATTCTACCAGGTGGAGACATTGGTAGTGGCCACACACCAAGAAGGATCTATGTGACCTACTGAAAGAACAAAAGAGTTAAATCTAGTTATATAGGAGTGATTTCCTTTAACCGGGGTAAAGATGGGAGGAATGGCAGCAGCAGGAGCTAGTTGGAAGAAAACATCAAGAGGTGTACATGTGGTATATGGATTTTGAGTGGTATAAAGGTGATAAATACAGTCAGCTACTGAACTGTTAATGGAAAATAGAGAGGGGACAGTCCAAAGAGTGGGTTAGATGCTACCAGTGCAGTTAGCGTTCTGTAATACGGACCATAAGCCAGCTTACTGAGGTCAAGGGGCGTCCCCCTTAGACCCACTGAAACCTGTATGGAAATGTCTTTCCATATCTGCAAGACCAAGCAACCGAGGCAACGTGGTCCTGAAAGGTCAGCTGGTGTTCTACCATGTCACCAAGATTCCTGGTAGAAGACGTAGGCACGAGCGTGACAGAGTCGAGTTGCACACTTATCTGTGGCGCTAAGGAAGGATTAGCTGGACAGACAATGAGCTCTGTCTTGGACAGATTTAGCTGAAGGTTACGATCTATCATCCATGCAGAGATATCAGCAAGAGATGCTGATATTCGCATTGAGACGGTTGTGGCATCAGGTAGGAAGGAAAGGAAAAGCGTTATCTGTAAAGCAGTGACAGGAGAAGCATCAAGTGAGGAGGTGTACAGTGAAAAGAGAAGAGGGCCAAGCACCAAGTCACCACAACTCACCACAACTCACCCATAATGCTTATTACACACACCTACATACACACCCACACACATATACTAGTTGCTGTTGTGTTCATGGTTTTTACAGTTTTTCAGTTCACACATTTTTAAATGAACTAGTTCAGTTCATAATTCATAATTCAAAATTTAAAGTTACCGGTTCTAAAGATGAACTAGTTAATAGTTCTTTTTTCCCAATATGCTGCTGCAACCTATTACCCTCAGAATACTGGCATTTTCCTATTGTCACCCATTGAGTCCACGCTCGTAGCCAGCTGCAGCTTTTACTCCTACTGTATAAAAACATGAGGAAAAACGTTCTTGAATGGTCTTTTTTTTAATGAGGAATTGTTAAACTGAGGAAGGAACCAGGCTGAGGTAGGAAACAAAGGATGTACACCAAAGTGCAAAACATTATTTATCATTTCATTAAGTCGCTGTTTCTGACTTGTTAGTCCAAAGAAAAGTTCCAGAACTTCATAAAAGTGCAATATTCAGCCCAAATGAAGAAGTAAAACACACACACAAAAAAAGACATGCAAGACCATATGTCTTGCATTTGTCAAGTTTCTGAAAGATGAGGGTTTCTCTTTCCTCAAAGGCTGCAGGTCTCCGACCTTATACTATAATAATGTTCATCAGGCAGAAATACAGGAGAAGGAAAAGTGTTTTTTCCATATCAAATAAAAAAGTCTGCACAGATCCACGACTCCTGTATGAGGCCATTTTTATATCTTACCAAAGTTAAGGAAATTTCTATCTTTAACCACCATAATTGTTTGCTTTGAGAAAAAGATTTCTGGTTTTCATGCTCAAATATCATCTTGCTCTCTCTCAAAACTCTGATGTCACACTCAGAAAGTCCCTCTTGCTTTCAAATATATTGTTCTTCCTTTCAAAACTCTGCGCTCAGACTTGGTCTCTTTCCCTCACACTCAGACACTTTCTCTGCTCTCTCAAAACTTTTGGTCTTGGAAGTTTTTTCCTCTCTCTTGGGTTGCTGAAAGAGCTGTCTGTCAAACCTCTTCCAGCCAATAGAATACAAGATAACTGAGCAAATAGTCCTCACCTTCTTCAGGGTGAGTTGTTTTACTTGATACAGCCCAGATTTTGTTTGAACATAAACTTTTAAGTAGTGACTAATTATCATTTTATGTTTTGTATAACAGTGTCTCATTAATAAAACAAATACATTGTTTCTAATAGTTTTCTACATTGTGCAGTGTAATAATAATGATTAGCCAAGAAAACTCAACATTTCTGTCAGAAAGGGCGGGGCTATTTTCAAAACTCAACATATCAGGACCGCAAAGGCTCATGGGAAATGCAGATTCAGCTGACATTTAATCTGTTTTTATTGCTGTGCTATAAATTTGAGTTTTTTGCTTTAATTCGTGTTTTATGTTATCCATCCATCCATCCTTCTATCTATCCTTCTATCTATCTATCTATCTATCTATCATCCATCCATCCATCCATCCATAAGTGTGACAAAATCTAAAAGCACTGTAAACACACATTTTGACAACATTTTACATTTTCTTTTGCAACCCTCAACGTTTATTACAGTCTAATATACGCTGTAAGGTAACTGGTTGGTTCAACAAACTCACAAATAACAGAATTAATTTACCATAACATTGACGTTCACTTGTGACAAGAGAAAGATGGTGAAGTGTTAACATCTAGGGGACATTTTCTGAACTATAAATGTTTGAGTGTTTGCATTTACAGGCTTTTTCAGATGTGGAGACACAAAAAGAAACTTTACTTTAATTCTGAAAAGCAAAGCTAATTTATCAACAAAATGACTACACTGCTAAAGTGCTAAAGAGAATAGTTCTCAATCTGATATCATTTTCCAGTTTTTATGATTTCTCAACCACTTAATTTAAATTTAAACACTGGGGCAAACTTATATCAAGATTTATCTTGGCTGGTAAGAAGCCATGGGTCAGATACACTTACAATTACCAAAAGAGTAGGGTGGTCTCTCCCTGCCTAACCTCTAACAATATGTCTATGCAGAGCAAGGGAGGTTCCTAGCCTGCATAAGGTTAAGGAAATTGTGCAGTGGAAAGTTGACTTTCAGCCTGAGGACCAAAGGAGTATCCTTTTACAGAAAATGGGAGAAATGTACTGATGGACAAGAAGACGCTACTAACTGTTCAGATCTATACATCACTGGCCATGAAACACCCTAATACAAGCGTCTACTCTGAAGTGCCCCCCTTACTGTTTTTTTTTTTTTTTTTTTTTTTTTTTTTTTTTTTGTAATGTTCTCTAAGTATGCCCTTCGTTCCACTTTAAGAAAGAAACCAATAAATTTAAAGTATTTAAAAAAAGAAAGTGCTGTGAGTTAGCACAGAGCAGCTGAAAGTGGGCGTGATGAGAGACACTGCAAGAAAACACGTTTCAAAATGAAATAACGAGACATGATGTTGAACCTCACTGTCATCCAACCTAAACTCCTTATAGAACAGCTGCACTAGACCACAACGCAAAATGCTACAGGTTCACAATGAAGTCTCTAAAACTTCAGACTCATCCTGCATGGAAAGGTATGGCAAATTTATTTATGTAGCCCATTTCATGCATAAAGCAGCAAAATGTTCTGGACATAAAGGAAAATTTTTCACAGAAAAAGACATACAGTAACTTACATATTCTGCTCTAGGCGTATTGAATAAAGTGGCAAAATAAGAAGCTTTAAGACCTGATTTAACAGAACTAAAGTTTGGATCAGACTTCAGGTTTTCTGGTAGTTTGTTTCAGACATTAGGAGCAGAAAAATGTTTAGTTTTAACTCTCAGGAAGGAAAGTAAACTTGAACCAGATGTTTTACAAGTCTCGGAGGCTCATATAGCATCATCACTATCAGTCAGAAGTTTGAACACACGTCCTCATAAAGTCTGACTGTGTCCACTGTGTTTCACTGTCTGTGTTTGAAAACAGGTTTTTCACTTCTTACTTATGTTAAGTTAATAATACTTGGAAATAAGAAATCCCAGCTCTGTAGGCTTATTGTCCCCCTTGTCTCATCTCTGCGGGGGATCATCTGTAGTTTTTCATGTTTAGAAAATTAAATTTAGATTTGCTGAAATAAGATTTCACGGTACCAACTTTTAGGATCAAATAAGTCATCAAGAGGGTTGTGTTAGTTACTGAAAAAATAGTTACAGTTACTAGTTACTTCATTCAAAAAGCAACTCAGTTACTTTGTTAGTTACTTACACCAAAAAGTAATGCATTACTGTTAAGTGTAACTTTAGTTTCTTTTTTAAAGAACATTCTTAAAAATTTGCCCATTATTATGCTTATAACTTAATGACAGTGTTGTATGCAATATAAAACAAACTTAAAGACAAAGAAATTTTTCAACACTAATTTCTTTAATCCAGGCCAGCAGATTATTTGAAAACGAAAAAAAATATATATATACTCATACCATCACACATGTGAGGAGGATGTAATTAGAAACACATTTACTATTAAACCAAGAGCAAGATATCTGCCCTGTTTCTTCAGAGTCAAATGTTTCTAAAATGTTAAAAAGAGTGACACAAGCATTAGTCTTGTCAAATATAGATTATTGTTCTGTAATTTGATCCAACACAACTAAACGTAACCTGGTCAGGCTGCAAGTACCTCAGAACAAAGCAGCTTGACTAGTTCTGCAGGGTCCTTACCAGACCAGTGTCAGTGTTGAGAAGCATCATCTATCATGGTTGAATGTAGAATGTAGGTTACAATGTTCACTGATATGTTTAATAAAAAAAGTAGTTATGACCAAATCACCACAATTATTGTCCAGACGAGCATCGTTCTTCTCAGACACATAATCATTTAGCGAGGCAACACCAGCAGGTTGTTTTCTGTTGCCTCCAGGTGGAACTAACTTCAAACAGAAGACAATAAATTACAGAGCAATGGTGGCATAGAATGCATTATCAGACTTGTTGGTTTTAGAAAATGATATGGTGAGCTTTACAAAAGAAGTTGAAATTACTTTTGTTTCCTCAGCAGGAATAATAATGTCAGTTTAGAAGTGAACTTGTTCTTTTTACGTTGTTTTAAGAGCAGTGAGATAATGCAATTCCTTGGTTAGGAGTGGAAATGTAGTTACAATGCCATTGTTAGCTTTCTGTGATATATATTTTTTGTACTTTGAGTGGGGGCCTGTGTGTATGAAACGGTCCTTCCCACCTGGGAGTGGCCCAATGTTTTATATTTACGTTGTTGATTGAGGTTTCAGTCACCAACTTCAGGGAAATCACTGGTGTCCTGTAAAGGAAGGGAGGCATCTGGTATTCTATTAGCATTCAGGACTTACTTTGTCTTTAATATTTTAATCATATATATATATATATATATATATATATATATATATATATATATATATATATACAGCCCTCTAGGACAAATTATGACCCAGTTACACCATGTGTACACGAACTTGAACTGAGCCTCAATGTTAAAGTATTAGACGTGTACACATATCTTCAAAACAGGAGGACCTTCAGTCATTTTCAAAGATATCAAGCTGGAAATGATATCACACACTCAGTGGGCTCGTCTGAGTCCACCTAGCGAGTTTCAGCCCTCTAGGACAAAGTATGACCCAGTTACAGCCTGTGTACACAAACTTGAACTGAGACTCAATGTTAAAGTATTACACGTGTACACATTTCTTAAAAACAGGAGGACCCTGGTCATTTTCAAAGATATCGAGCTGGAAATGATATCAGAAAATATATCTATATATATCTATCTATATATATATATATATATATATATATATATATATATAGATATATATATAATTTTTTTAAAATAAAAAATATTTAGTTTAAATAGTTTAAATACAAGATCACGGTTTCATCACACATCATCATTTTGGGCGTAAGTGCACACAGCTTCTTCAGTACTTGGTTGAGCTAAACAGCTGGATAAATCTTTCTAACTCATTCTGTGAAGTAGAAGAGTTAAACTAAGTGTGGAAATGCTCCTTAAACAACTGAGTCTTTAGCTTGCTTTTAAAAGTGGATAAGGACTCTGCGGATTGGACGGAGTTTGGTAGATCGTTCCACCACCGGGGAACAACAGAGGAGAAGAGTCTAACTACTACTTATTGAAAAAGTTGTATTTCACCAGCTTCATGACTTTTTAAATGAAAGTGGAAATCTTGATAAATTTCAGTCCGGCTTCCGACCTCATCACAGCACGGAAACAGCTCTGGTCAAAGTGTTAAATGACATTAGGTTGAATACCGATTCTGGTCAAGTATCAGTCTTGGTTCTGTTGGATCTCAGTGCTGCGTTTGATACTGTAGATCACAGAATCCTGTTGCATAGGCTGGAAAACTGGGTTGGACTTTCTGGAGCGGTCCTTAACACTAGAAGTCCCAGAGAGGGGTCAATTGACCTTTCTACCTTTACAACCCAGAGATGGGTCGATTGACCAGTAGGATTTTAGCTAAAATCCTGTCTTAAGCTGTGAACAGCTTCTTTTGTTTGTAGACGAGTCAATTACTGGCACACCCCAGGAGGGCGCATACTTAGGGGAGACACTGTAGACTCTTGAAACCTGACTGTCAACTTTTGCCCAAAGCTTGGCTTGAGACACTGCTTGGTCCCCTGAGTATGAGATTGGAGTAGACCTCAAACAGATTCAGAAAGGTTTTCCTGCATTCTGGTATATTTCAAATAATTAAAAATATATTTGATATGATATATGATATATACCTCCTCGACACATTTGTGTGCTTTTAGAAGAAAAAAAAAAAGATAATCATTGTGGGCCTTCAATAAAAAAGCAAACAATTTAGAATGATATGACAAAATGATGAATTCATATTTTTTTAAAAAATCACTTTAAAAGGTCCAGCTCTCCTCTTTTCATACAAATGAAAAAATACAAATTTTTCAGAATTTTTTACCAATTTTTCAAACTTTCTAACCCAATGTTCATGTACCTTATGTCCAAAAAGCCCAAGCAATGAACAATTTTGAATATTTAAAATGAACATTTTTTGATTGTGGTGGTACAGGCAGGGTCTGTGAGTAAAATGTCCAGAAGCATTAGTGTCTAAGTCAAGAGGGCATAAATGTCAACATGACAAAGATATAAAAGAACAACTGTGAATTTATTCCAATGCTTTTTATTTTTGTCATAAAAAAACAACAAAACAGTTAAAATAATGCAAGTAATGAAACAATTTCACAAATATTTACACAAGGCTACAGTGGCATGCCCTTGTGTGAATGGCTTTTCTGCTCTTTCAGCAGTCCGTCTGTGCTAAGTCCAAACATGCTTGGCACTTCCATGGTATCTCCATCCTGCATTTGCCACATGTGTATTTGTAGCAGTCAACACATCTTACAGTTGCGCAATTGTTCTTGCATCGATGGTTGACCTGACATTTTGCCCTTTTCCCAGGGCTAGGTGTGGGAGGTTGCTGCTGAAGCAGTTGCTCCTTATGTGCCTTCTTCTGACTCACATGAGAGTTGGCCAACTCTTTCGCGAGCTCAACCAGGAAGTCCACTCTTCTCTCCTGCACTCCGGTGCATTCCTTATGAAGAACATGAGCGTTCAGTGCCGCCATGTCGATCATGTTGTAGAACACGGCGACTGGCCATCTCCGTGTTCCTGCACGCACGCTGTACTCCCGCACCATCTGGTCCATCACATCCACACCACACTTTGTGGTGTTGTATTGTGTGACAGTGTTTGGCTTCCTTTTGGTGGTATTCTCAGTCTCAACCACATTGTGCATGCTGCTGAGAAGATAGACAGTCTTTTTCCGTTTCGGCGCATATACTGTGAGTGTTGCACCAGTGGTGGAAAACACTCGAGTGGTGAATTTAGTGTGGTCCTTCTGTCTAGTTGACTGAGGAATTTCCCGGTGAATCTTGTTGACTGTGCCAAGGATGGTGGTTTTCCGGCTAAGCAGTCGTTGCGCAAGGGACAGCGATGTAAAAAAATTGTCTGTTGTTACAGTTCTGCCCTTATCCATGAACGGCTCCATCAGCCTCATCACTACACTCTCAGAGAGTCTCTCTCCACTGGGACGACTGGGGTCCTTGCCAAGATATGGCAGGATATTGCAAATGTACTTTGATTTCAAGTCACAAGCCAGCCAAAACTTAATGCCAAATTTGTCCGGTTTTGTTGCAATGTACTGCAGAAAACTGCAGCGAGTCTTTGTCGGGAAAAGCTGTTGATCAATAGTGATGTGTCGACCAGGGTTATAAGATCTGATGCAGTTATTGACAAAAGATTCCCACAGATTAGAAATTGCAGCAAACTTATTTGTCTCCACTCGCTCACTGCGTGTGAACATGTTATCAAAGCGTAGGTGTTGCATGATGTTTTGGAAGCGGTTTCGGGCCATAGTAGCAATGATTCGTGGGTTTCCCAGCTCTGCTGACCAATTGTCACGTAGTGATGGAACTTTCTTCACCCCCCGCAAGATAATAATTGCAATAAATGCCATTAGTTCTGGGAGGTTCATGAACCAATCTGCCTGCTCCTTTTGCCGTGCATGCTGAATGGTCCATTCTTGAATGCTACGAAGCATTTCAAGTGTTATAAAACAGAAGAAGCTTTGAAGACGAGTCCGGATACTTCTTCTGGCCTTAGCAGTTGGCTCTCCATCTGTGCCGTATGGTTCTATTGGGGTGAAATTGAGACATGTCCCCAGCTGTTCTTCATGCCACACTGTGCCATCTTTAGCCATCTCTGTCCTCTCACTTCCCAACCGAGCCCTCTTTTCTGGCAGTGGAGCAGTCTCATCATCTGCAAGGTAAACAATTTCACAATTTCAGAGGACGAAAATAGGATGTTTTGGAAATAAGATTAAAAAAATCCTTTATTTGTACCAAAATGGAGAAATTCCAGTGTTGCAACTCACAGTACAGGACAAAGCAGAAAGAAAGAAATTTGTCATACCAAAAAGTTCAATAATAGTTTCAAATCTTACCTGAAGACTGCTCAGAGTCAGAGTCCGAATCCAGCTGAATTTGTATCTCTTCTCCATCTGAGTCACAAGGGTTTGTATCGCTGAGGATCAGGTCCAATGCCTGCTGAGTTGTAAGCCGCCTCTGCATTTTGCTTCCTTCTATTTGTTGGAGGTGAAGCTAGCTACTATTTATCCCCCTCAGCCCACCATCCCCCACTGCCACAGAATTTACCAGACGTTTCAAGGTAACAAGGAGGGGCTGGATGCAATGGGTGCATTCCTCAGGTAATGGCTGCATTTACAAATGAAGAGATGCTAATTTTTGCCAGCAGAGTCGTCAGTTTGGACTAAAGGTCTTTCGACCCTTCTCTGGGACTTTAGGGAGATATCAAAATTCCTGGGACTTCTAGTGTTAACTGGTTCAGGTCCTATTTAGAAGGCCGGAGTTATTTTGTTACGATCGGCAGCTATGAATCCGAGCGAGTGGCCATGACTTGTGGAGTCCCCCAGGGGTCAGTCCTTGGACCTCTTCTGTTCAACTTGTATATGCTCCCTTTGGGTCAAATATTGCAGAACTATAGCATTAGTTATCAAAGTTATGCAGATGATATACAACTTTATGTGTCTCTGTCACCAGATGACTGCAGTCCAATAGACTTAATGTGTCAGTGTCTGGAGCAAATAAACACCTGGATGAGGGAGAATTTTCTACAATTAAATGAAGACAAAACTGAGATTATTCTGTTTGGTAGCAAAGAGAAGAGGGACAGCATTGGCAAACACCTGGAGACTCGGGCTTTTAAAATCACCAACCAAGTTCGTAACCTGGGAGTGTTGATAGACTCAGATCTGACTTTCAGCAGCCACATCAAAGCTGTCACTAAGACAGCTTTTTACCAGCTCAGAAACATCAACAGAATTAAAAGTTTAGTTTCCCAGAAAGACCAAGAGAAACTCATCCATGCATTTATCTCCAGTAGACTGGATTACTGTAATGGTCTTTTAACAGGACTTCCTAAAAAGAGCATTAAATATCTGCAGCTCATCCAGAACGCTGCTGCTAGAGTTTTAACCAGGACTAAGAGATCTGAACACATCACACCAGTTTTGAAATCTTTACACTGGCTTCCAGTCAGTCACAGAATAGATTTTAAAAGCCTTCTGCTTGTTTACAAATCCCAGAATGGTTTAGGCCCAGAATACATCTGTGATATGTTCAGAGAATATAAACCTAGCAGAGCTCTTAGGTCCAAAGACTCTGGTCAACTAGTCCAGACCAGAGTCCAGACTAAACATGGAGAAGCAGCATTTAGCTGTTATGCTGCAAACAAATGGAACAAACTGCCAGTGGAGATTAAACTTTCCCCAAATGTAGACATTTTTAAATCCAGGTTAAAAACATTTCTTTTCTCATGTGCCTATGCATGAAATCTGCACGGTAACTTTTTTTTTTAACTTATCTTGCTTTTAATCATTTTAATGTAATTTATTATTTTATTGTGATTATGTGTTGATTATGTGTTGATGCCTTTTACTATTCTAAATATCTGTAATATCTTTGTTTTATGTAAAGCACTTTGAATTGTCCTGTACATGAAATGTGCTATACAAATAAACTGCCTTGCCTTGCCTTGCCTACTGATTTTGTGCCACGTTGTGGTGGGAGCACTAGGTGTCTTTCACTTGCATAGCTTAACAGTTTAGAGGGAGTGTAGCTCTGGATTAAGGAGTGAGGGTGGACAGGAGCCGTTTGGGTTATTGTTTTGTAAGCTAGAAGCAAAGCTTTGAATTTGATACGCGCTGCAACTGGAAGCCAGTGGAGAGCGATTAGCAGAGGAGTGACATGAGCTCTTTTGGGCGTGTTGAAGACCAGAAGTGCTGCTACATTCTTGATTATTTGCAGAGGTTTAACTGAGCATGCAGGCAGGCCAGCCAGTAAGGAGCTGCAGTAGACAATGCGTGAAATGACCAGAGCCTGGACCAGGAGCTGGGTCGTGTGTTCAGTCAGGTAGGGCCTGATCCTGCAGATGTTGTAGAGAGCAAATCAAGCAAGATTGAGCAACCAAGGCAACATGGTCCTTAAAGGTCAGCTGGTTGTCTACCATGACACCAACATTCCTGGTAGAAGATGTAGGCACAAGCGTGAAACACTTGTTGTGTCTGAGAGCAACAAAGGGGTTTGGTTTTGTGCAGCTGCCTTTGCAGCGCTGGCATTTCCTAACGAAATATAGTCCATGGCTTTTGTATGTGCGGTGCATTTACAAATAGCAAGTTGTTCTGGAAGTTTGATTGTTTTCATAGGTCTTCTTTTGCATGAGTTTTGCATGATGGACTGGCTTGCCTGTGGATGTCATCATTCCCCTATTGTTCCACTGTTGAGCAAAAACATGAATGGTGGAGAAGGCATATTGGCTGTCTGACTACTTTTGTTCTTGTAATTCTTGGGCCCACTATTTTAATCTGAAACATTTATGAGATTTATGGGACAGTTGGGTGAAAATACTACAGGGTCTACATGTATTTTCCTAGTGTTGGGGTCAGTTATTTTAAGGGGTTGCATTAGTTTCTCCTTTTGCAGATCTCCATTTGTGCAGCAAAAACCAGAACAGAATTAGGTGAGAACTTCATATCCTTAAATATTCTGTTTATTACTGTACGTGTTGCTCCTGAGTCACACAGGAAAGTTATTTTACGGTAGACAAAATGGTGTATTGGTCAGGATACAGGAAAGGGAGGCTGATATGTGTCTTTTTCTCCAGCTGTCTTGATCAGGTCTTTTTTTGAAGCAGTTCAAACTCAGCAGTGCCATAACAGTCTGAAATAACAGATAAATCTCAATGAGTAACTGATTGTATATTTTACGGGCATTTTTGTTGATGTAATATAGCATGTATTGCAAATATGCATGTATTAATGCAGTTGCATATACAATCAGCAAGCCTAGTCTAAACAATTTTCAGTATTAAATCACATTGCCAACTAAGATATAACCAGCCAACTTAGTTCACACATAATGTCAGTGTTACTCCTCAGGCAAATATCTCTGCTGGCCCCGGTCTTCTGGCTCTCTATTGCCTTACATCGAGGTAGAGGTCTTTAACAGGTCCCACACCTGGCTGTGCACAGTCTTCAGCTTCTTGGCAGTTCTCCTCTGGGTCTGGAGGGATTGAGATCCAGCTCAAAGGACAAAAATGTTGGGGAAAGTCTTCCTAACATAAACACCAAAGAACCTTTAATTAAAAGAAGAAATATGTATTTCTATCAAACTGCAGAATTGTTCTGCAGTTATTTTGTCCATTCTCTGTAAACCTCACTGTCAGAAATCATAGTGTTTTATGTTCAGCACGTCACTGTAAGAGGTTTTAAAAATGTAATTATATGAACAATGTGTGTTTAATATGGTGACACAATATAATTTTTATGAATTAATGATCTGAACTGTTCTGCTAGTGGGCACGTTGTTGAGGAAAAGTCTCTTTTCAATCTCACACCTAACGATGAGAAAAACTGCAATTGTTCCTTACAGTTTTTGGAATTATTTCATTGGATATGTTTTTTTTTTATAATGTTCTACTTTTTACGAAATTGTTTGGATAACCTAGTGTTGCTGCTACATGTATGTACCAATATATGTTTAACTGTTTCCTCTGTCCCAGGTCGTCATTTTAAACTTCAAACTTTATTTATTTATAAAGCGCTTTTCATGCCCAAGGCAACACAAAGTGCTTCACATGATTTAAAATTTAAAAAGAGAGGCATTTTTCAATTCACGCATATTAGAAATAAAACAAGCCATTACACATCAAACTAGAATTACATAACAATAAAAAAAAAACACTCTTAAAACACTTAAAATCTTTCACACAGTTGCACGCACATGTATACACATACAAAAGCACCCCCCCCCCCTTGTTAAAACAAAGATTAAATAACCTTAAAAAACAATAAGAACAGCTAAGAATGAATAAATGAAGAAAAAACAAATAATCCATCCATCCATCCATCCATTGTCTGCCGCTTATCCAGAGTCGGGTCGCGGGGACAGCTGCCAGATGCCCGAGCCACCTTATCTGGCTCTTCTCGACGCAGAGGATCAGCGACTCTACTCTGAGTTTCTCTATTTCTGATGTGTGTAGTAAAATCTAGCTCAGAGTCAAAAGGACACCCAGATTTCTCACAGAGTGAGTAGGATTAAAGTGTTGTAATCTATAATTAAAAACTTGTTCTGAAATGGCAATGCTGGTTAAATTATATATATATATGAAATACTTGAATATAATACAAGAACAGCTTTAAGTACAGACAGAAAACCACAACCTTTGTTGAAAATCAACTGTGAACACATTCAATCTCTTCTATTAAGTGCATTGATTCTGCCTTTTAGGAGAGGGTTGTTTCTTTATTTCTTTAATGTGAGACATTTTATTGTAACACTCTGAAAGGATGTGAACTGCTGGAGCTGAGAGAAAATGAAAATAACTCATTTACTTCTGTTTTCTAGACAAATCTTTTGCAGAACCACAACAGCAGCTCTGACTGGTTATTTCTTTGCACTAAGGCAGCAATCACCCCCGGTGGTCTACAATGAAGATGCGGAGACAGTTGATGTACATCAATATTGCCACCCTCATCCTTTCTGCCACATTCCTGCTCTGGATGTACAAGTGAGTGGTACTGATCATTGTCATATGGAAACCGATGAATCCCAATATCTAATTAACTAATTTTTTAGCTCCAGTAAGTTGTCACTACTGACCTAAAGCAAAGTACAGACACATTTTACAGTTTCAGAATGAATGCTAAATATGTTTTCCATGAAGAGAAACCCTGTCACTCATCACAGACTGTGTGGGTACACTCACTATCTACTTTATCAGGTTCACCTTCAACTGCTTTTTAACACAAATCTCTACTCAGCCAATCACATGGCAGCAGGTAGTCATGTGGACGTGGTGAAGACGACTTGCTAAAGTTCAAACTGAGCATCAGAATGAGGAAGAAAGCGGATTTAAGGGTTAGGGTTATTTAAGGCCACTCCTGTTAGCTAAGAACTGGAAACAGAAGCTACAATTCACAGAATCACCAACACTGGACAATAGAAGATGGAGAAACGTTGCTGGTCTGATGAGTCTCCATTTCAACATGAAAACATGGATCCATCCTGCCTTGGATCAACGCTTCAGGCTGCTGCTGGTGTAATGGTGGGGGGATATTTTCTTGGCCCACTTTGGGCGCCTTAGAACCACCGTGTCCTGGTTTAACCACCACAGCCTACCTGAGTATTGTTGCTGACCATGTCCATCCCTTTATGACCACAGTGGAGCATCTTCTGATGCTACTTCCAGCAGGATAATGCACCATGTCACAAAGCTCAGATCATCTCCACCTGCTTTCTAGAACATGACAATGAGTTCACTGGACTCCAGATCTCAGTCCAGTAGAGCAGCTTTAGGATGTGGTGGAAAGGGAGATTCTCATCATGGATGCAGCCGACAAACCTGCAGCAGCTGTGTGATGCTGTCATGTTAATACGGAGAAAACCTCTGAGGAAGGTTTCCACCACCTTGTTCAATCTATCATACCAAGAATTAAAGCAGTTCCTGAGGTAAAAGGGGTCCAACCCGATAATTCTGTGTTGTTGTTTTGGTTGGCCTTTATGGTGCTATATCTATTGATACATTAATTTTAGCCTTGTTTTCTGACAACTGAGGCTGTCCTGAAAAAGAAATGTTTATATGTTGATTGTGCGTAAAAGTGAAGAAGATGAAGAAGTAACAATAAGAAGAAGAAGAAGAAGGAGAAGAAGAAGAAGAAGAAGAAGAAGAAGAAGAAGAAGGAGGAGAAGAAGAAAATAATAATAATAATAATAATAATAATAATAATAGTAATAATAAAAACAAGTATCCCAAAGAGGCAAGGCAAGGCAGTTTATTTGTACAGCACATTTCATGTACAGGACAATTCAAAGTGCTTTATATAAAACAAAGGTATTACAGATATTTAAAAATGGTAAAAGGCATCAACACATAATCACAATAAAATAATAAATCACATTAAAATGATTAAAAGCAAGATAAGTTAAAAGGTTTCCGTGCAGATTTCATGCATAGGCGCATGAGAAAAGAAATGTTTTTAACCTGGATTTAAAAATGTCTACATTTGGTGAAAGTTTAATCTCCACTGGCAGTTTGTTCCACTTATTTGCAGCATAACAGCTAAATGCTGCTTCTCCATGTTTAGTCTGGACTCTGGTCTGGACTCTGGTCTGGACTAGTTGACCAGAGTCTTTGGATCTAAGAGCTCTGCTAGGTTTATATTCTCTGAACATATCACAGATGTATTCTGGGCCTAAACCATTCTGGGATTTGTAAACAAGCAGAAGGGTTTTAAAATCTATTCTGTGACTGACTGGAAGCCAGTGTAAAGATTTCAAAACTGGTGTGATGTGTTCAGATCTCTTAGAGTGTGAGAATTGTTGACATTCCTGTTAATCATTTCAGATAAATGCAGCTCTCTGGCCTTGCACAGCTCATTGTTATAGTTACGGAGGCTTTGTTTGTACAGCTCATAGTGAATTTGAAGTTTATTTTTCAGCCATTTCCGCTCAGTTTTAATCCATTCTCTTTTTAGGCTGTTTCTCCATGGTGTTTTCTGTTTGCTCAAGTTGCTCTTGATTCTTATCGGTGCAACAGCATCCATTACATTCAAGATTTTCAGATTGAAATGATCCAGGAGTCCATCAACGGACTCTGCACTGGTTGTTGGTAACATAGCTATGGCCTCCACAAACTTAGCACTTGCTCTTTCATTAATGTTCCTCTTCCTAACTGAGGAGCAGGTTGGTTGGACATTCTGAGTGATCAGTAAATCAAACAAAATACAAAAATGGTCAGACAAGGCCAAGTCAGTGACAGCTACAGAAGAAATTTCCACACCCTTTGAAATAACCAGGTCCAGAATGTGACCTCGAATGTGGGTCGGTTCTTTTACATGTTGCCACAAACCAAACATCCAATGTGGAACAAAATTCCTTGACATTACCATCCGTCATGTTATCTATGTGAATGTTAAAATCCCCAGTTAAGATGAAATGGTTAAAATCAGTAGAGATAACCGACAATAATTCAGAAAATTCATCAATAAAATTTACAGTGTCCTGGACATCTGTAGATGATTAGAAATAGGATTTTAGGAACGCCCCTTAAAATAAAACTAAGATATTAAAAGAAGTAAAATCACCAAATGAAATTTCTTTACACTGGAATGAATCTTTGAATAAGGCAGCTTCTCCTCCCCCTTTCGACATTTATTCATAAAACTAAAATGAGGGGGTGCTGTTTCATTAAGAACTGTAGCACTTGTGTCTTCTGTTAACCATGTTTCTGTCAGAAAAACTAAACTGTGAGAAATGATGAAGTCATTAACTAACAGTGACTTGTTGGACAGAGATCTAACATTAAGTACAGCAGCTTTATGAAGTTTACACCGGTCTCTGTTGTATTTTGAGTTATACAAGGTACAGTTAACAGATTAGGTCGATTCACCCCACAAGCTGACCGTGTTCAATTCCTTATTTACTAACTAACACAGGAATCCTACTGGGTCCAGGTTTGATCTCAGAACAGCTGTCAGTAGTAGCAAAACTACAGCAAAGACAGCATAAAATTGGCTTAGATTTTTAAATATTAAAAAGCAGTTATGATTAGTTTGTTTGTTGTTTTATTTTTTTAACCCAAATACAACCAGGTTTTAAACTCTACCACCTAAACACCTTCATTAACTGCCTCAACAAGACAAGGTGGATAATGCCAACTGAATAATTTGTTCATCCCTTCATTTGGGGAAATTTTGTCATGGTTCAAAAAACTTGCCCAGAATGATATAAAAAGCTAAAATAGAATAATAATTTATTGTAATTTGTAAAGTAATTTGTTTTGTATTTTCCAGGCCGTTGCAGGACAGCTTAAAGCTCTGGACGTCACCAGAAGTCACACTTCTATTATCTAAACCCCAGAAAAATGATTTGGATCACATGGATAAGCTGCTGAATGCTTCTGGTACTCATTTTCAAATGTTTCATGTTCTTTATTTTGTTTTCTTCTTAAAGCACTTTGGCTTGATCTTATATCCGATAAATTATGTAAATTTAGTTGAAGTTAAAGTACTGACTGTTGCAGTCAACCTAAACTTTTTTTCAGTGTGTGCAAAATAAATTTTGAAGCTTGCAAACTTTTTTAAGGCACTAAAAGTCCATCTTAGTTTATTGAACATTTTTTCTCTGATGCAGCTTCTCTGGGACGAGCTTCGTCTTTCGTGACAGTCAATCAGACAAAAACACTGCTTATATCAGCTTATCTGGAGCACCGCACTGAAGAAAAAGAGGTCAGTGAAGAGTTTTACTCCCAGATTTCCCTCCAGGATCACTATACATGCAGTTAACACACAACAAAATCTGTAAGATAACATTTCACTTTATTTTCTGTTAAGGTCTGGTATAAATTTAAATAATGGTCTTGATTGGGACAGAAGCAAACCTACAACTTAGTCTGTTGGTGCATATCATACACATCTACATGTCTAATGTGTCTACTTCTTTTTAAACTGCATGCATGAACAATTTCGAGTAACACACAACATTAGAAAACAAATGTGGGTTTAATAAGAGGAAGTTCACCTGTAGATGTTCATTCAACTTCTGAAGAGGATGAGCTGGCATTAAACTAAATAGCAAATTTTTTACTTGATTTTAGCTTGATGTAAGCAATACTTTTTACCATGTTTATATACGATGGGTTTTCAACTAAGATTTATGGAGGTCCTTTTGAAGGAATGGGTCTAGAAGATCATAATATAAAAAATTTAGACTTTATTTTTTAAGTGTGATATATATTTAAGAGACCTAGTAGTTGTATCGGATGGGGTGCACAGACCCGATTAGCTGAGTGGTATCACGTGGGTGACTTAACTCCAAAGCTACATGGTCTGTGTTTCCTCATCCACTAAACTACAAAACCTGCACCTGTAAACCTGTAAAAAAAAAAGAAATGCTCCACCAGATTGTAAATCATAACTTCCGGCTTTGGCTTGAAGTCCCGGCGTGGTCCACCAATTAGTGACCTTTGGTACAGGAGTTAATGTAGGGCTTTGCAGAATGATGTCAGCTTCTTTAAATTCTACATCACTGAAGAAATGTTTACAATCCAATAACTTCTCTGGGCAGTAACCCAGGTTTCATCTGTATTGTTGGGTATCTTTAACTCATTCCAAACATCTCTTGAAAAAGTTACGCATGCCTGCACACAACTACAACTGGAGGGCAAAGGCGGCTTTTTGAATCCAGTTTTTTAACCAATCAGTATGAATCATCTTTAAAAGTTAAACTTAGGTAAAATGTCTTAAAAAGACGTGGATCTAAAGACCCTGTGGAAAACTGAATTATTGGAGATTGCCAAAGTTGTACTGATCTGCCCAAGAATCTGTTTAAAGCAACTGTAGTTTATGTTTAGGAGGGGAGGACTGGGTGCTAATTCAGATGTACGGGTAGCAGGAAACAAGATGCTATGTCAGTCAGGACATATGGACTGATGACAAAGAGGTCAGGGATCATCCTTCCACAGGCTTCAGTGGCCGGGCACTTTATTATGACAACTCAGTGTTGTAACAGTTTTCTGTGAACAATAATTAACAAATATTGCTCCATCAGTTGTTTGTAATAGACTCACTTGAACAAACATACTAATTCAGCATACAGGACATCAATAATAATCACCCAGCAGTCAACATCTAGTCATTGGCAGTAAATTAAATTACACAGTGCAACAGCACCTTCTTCTGGTGAACATGCATCTTTCCCAGCATAGCGCTCTCCCACAGCGCACTCACTTCCCCCGCTCCCCCGTCCCCTTGCGGAGCAATTAACTGCTTCTCCTGCAGCAGCTGTCTGTCACGTGAACACAAACAGAAATAACTTACTGAGGAAATAAACCTATAGCTGTTGCCTTTGTGGGGAAACTAGAAAATACAGGGAAGGCGAGTGCATCACGTGTTTGCCGCGACGCACGTATAAACTGCAACACAGGTATAAACAACTGCAACACATGTATAAACAAAAAGTACTCACTCTCGTCACTCACTGAACACTCGGAGAGGCATAACAAAGACACACTGGCTGGAGCCGGCATACCTCCGTTTCCGCTCCTCTGATTGGCCATGTCTGGACCTATCAGGCTGCAGTTTGTTAGGAGCTGAGGCTAAAAAGGCTGCAGCCGAGGCCAGTCTGGAGGGGAAGCTAGAATGACGCAGGCCGCTTCCCCTCACCTTGTGTACTGTGTTCGTGTTGTAGGAGTGAGGCTGATTAGCACAGGTGGCCTCGTCTCCGAGTGTGGCAGATAATTGGTGGCATGGTTTACTGGGTGTCCGCTGTGCTATTTGGTAGTCTGTTTGGTGTTGGTCTGTTCGAGTGTGCAGCAGGACATGTCCTGGCTGTTTGTGTGTTCCCAGTGGGGGACGGTAGAACCGACCGTTTAGTTTAGACTTACCTTTTGTTTTACACCCAGTTTCAGTTTTAGCTATGCCGCTTCCTAGCGTGTACTCTGCCTTCGTTATTGTTTGTTTTAAGTTGTGTTGGGCTAGGTTAGGGTTTTATTTGTGACAGCTTATGGAACTGCTGCTCTTTTGTTTGGTTTGGTTTGCACACCGAGTTCTGTATTTTCATTTGGTTTCACTCGGTGGGTTTTATATAGGGTTTTGTTAATTCCTTTGTGTATTTATTTCAGCAGTTTCACTAACCCCAACACATGTTTTTCCTTTGTTCCAGGTTTTATTCTATGTTCTGTGTTTGTGTAAATAAAATGTGCTGTATTCACCTTTTACATCTTCGTCCCGACGTAACTTTGTTGCACCCAGTCACACCCCAGATTTGGGTCATAACATCTGGGATGAACACTCCTGCTCCAACACGTCCAGATACTGGGTCCTTTGAGCCATTGGTGTATATGTTTAAGTAGCTGTAGTATCTCATCCTCACATACTCCTCTGCCAGGGGACCGGTGTCAGTTCCTTTCCACCCTTTCCTTTTCTCAATGAGCTTACTATCCACCCCTGGTACCGGAAGGATCCAGGGCGGCACATTGCCCCACACTAAGGCCGGACTATACTCAAGCATGTCTAGACCACATTGCGTAGCTACACCTTCATCATCGTAATCGTCCACCCAAACCCTTTATATTTTTGTTTTCACAGGTACTCCCAGCAGTCTGCAAGCACACCTGTAGCTGGTTGCTCGTCTCCTGAACCTTTTAACTTTACCCAGTAGACAAGAGACAATTTGAGCCTTCTAAGTCTTAGCGGCAGCTCCTCAGCTTCCACCAGCAAAGCGTTTGTGGGGGTTGTTTTCACTGCACCAATACACATCCTCAATGCTCTATGCTGTATACGGTCTATCTTTTCCAAGATATGATTGGCTGCCGCTCCATACACAATACAACCACAATCCATACATGATCGGATCAGGGCCCTATAAATGCCTAATAGTGACTGCTTGTCTGCTCCCCAATCGTAACTTGACACAGCCCTCATGAGGTTCAGCACCTTCTTACATTTGGTTTCCACTTTACTGAGTACTGAGTGTCTTCCAGAGACATTTTTCATCAAACCACAGACCAAGATATTAAAACTCCTTAATTCTTTCTATGCTCTGCCCATAAATCTTAAGGCTGACATTAGCTATTTTCCTTTTCTTAGTAATAATCATGTAGCATGTCTTACTGACAGACATTTTAAAACCCCAATCTTACGACCACTGCTCAACTTTGTCAATAGCGGCCTGGACTGAATTGACGACATGGTTGACATTCTTTCCTCTCTTCCATATGGCTCCATCATCAACATAGAGGGATGTTCCAATATCCTTGCCAATATTTGTAAAAACGTCGTTAATCATGATATTGAATAATATTGGGCTGATCGAGCTGCCCTGCGGTACTCTATTCGAGATGCTGTACTCTACCGAGAGGTCGTCTCCCACTCTCACTCTAAATGTCCTATTAGACCGAAAGTCTAGGACCCAGTTGTACAGTCTGCCCCTAATGCCCAACCTTTCCAATTTAATAAGGAGTCCTTCTCTCCATATAGAATCATACGCTTTCTCTATATCAAAATATACAATAACCAGAGCTTCTTTATTATTAACAGCTTTCTCTGCCTCGTTACTGACTTTGACAAGCGCACCTGTAGTCGATCTACCTTTTCTAAAGCTGCTTTGACAAGGGCTAAGCAAACCTTTTTGTTCCAGAAAATATGTCAGTCTGTTAACAATGACTTTTTCCATCCATTTTGCCAGGTGAGAAGTTAACGCTATTGGCCGATAGTTTCCTTCATCAGCTGGATCTTTGCCAGGCTTACTGAATGGCAGTATCAAAGAGCTTTTCCGGCTAACTGGCATTACTCCTTCACTCCAAATCTTGTTAAATAACCTGAGCACAACATTCAATGCCTCATCAGGCAGCTGCCTGAAGATGGCGTAGCATAGCGGGTCCTGTCCCGGTGCTGAGAACCCTGTTCCATGCAGGGCCTGCCTTAACTCTTGCAGAGTAAAGTCCATATCAAGTGAAGTCCCCTCCCTGGGCTTTTTCTTAGTTACGTCCGTATTTACTCTGAAAATGTCTTCTTTATGCTGCCTATGAGCTGGGTCTAGGTGATTCCCACTGTGAATGCCTGCAAACTTTTTGCCTAGCAAGTCAGCTTTTTCTTTATTTGTGATAGCCAGGTAGCTCCCCTCCACAAGCACTGGCACTGTAGTATTTTGCTTTTTCCCAGTCATTTTCGCAATCATGTACCACACATCCTTTAACTGAAGTTCTCTGCCAATTGATGAGCAGAATTCTCTCCATGCATTCCATTTTGATGACTTAACTATTTTCCTTGCGTATGCTCTCTTTCGCTGATATTCCAATATACTATCTTGGTTATAGTGCCTCCTTAGGTTTCTAAATGCTTGGTTCCTTTCCCTAATAGCTTTTTTGCATTCTTCGTTCCACCATGGAACTACATTTCTTTTCCAACCACGTCCACTGCTAGGAATACATTGCAATGCTACATTCAAGAACATAGTTGTAACTGCCTCTTTGCAGCTTTCAACATCACCATTCATCGCCAGTGCCTCACAGGCCTCCAAACAGCGTGCTTGGAACTTTCCCCAGTCTGCCTTGGCAAAACAACATCTATCCACCACGGATGCCTTCTGGACATACACTTCATAATTGATAGTACACAAAATAGGAAAATGATCACTGCCCATGTTATTATCAATTATACTCCATTCACAGAGACTGCTCATGCTGCCTGTAACTAGGGTTAGATCCAGGCAGGAGCCATGATTTTTTGCCACATCCATTCTATTGACTAGTCTGACATCTCCCCTAGGGCTACACACTTGGATTACTATACATTCGTATTCTCTAGAAATAACTTTCTGTCTGAAGGCTAGCATGTCTTTAAGAAATGTCAAGCAGCCTCCACCAAGAGAGTCACTTCTGTCACATCTGATAGGTGTGTATCCTGGCATAACAAAATCTAGCTGCGGCCTCAGCCATGATTCTTTAATGCAAATAACATCCGGGATAACATCCAGTTCTGTCACTACTCTTTTAAATTCCTGTCCGTTAGCTATTAAACTTCTGGCATTCCATTGTAGGATATGAAATACCATAAGTATTTCAATCAGCCTGAGATAATCCATCATAACTAACAGGATTTAACATTTCGTGAATTATTTCTGCCTTTACCTCTCTGATTCCCAGAAATTCTGCTGCTGCCTCTATTACTGTCTTGATTCTGTCACTTTTCCCCTGCTGCTGCATTGCTACGTAAACAGTCTTACATATAAAAGCAACAAAGCTGACTTTGTCCACAAGCAGTGTGTCTTTATTGATTCCCTTTATACATGGATCTGCCTCCTTTTGCCTTTTGGGGTTGAGAGCTTGCGCTCCAGAGATCACCACCTGTGGTGTTGGGAAATTACCTTGTCCTGCTTGCTTTACTTTTTTAGCTGCATCAGCATAAGATATTTGATTGGTAACTTTGTATTTCATGATTTCCCTTGCTTGCCTCTGCGCTGGACACCCCCCATAAGCGGCACTGTGTTCCCCACCACAGTTGCAACACATAATTTTTGCCTCTTTGCCACACTTGACATATTCATGCTCCCCACCACATCTGGCACACCTTAGCTTTCCCCTACACTGTGTTGCAGTATGTCCAAATCTTTGACACTTAAAACACCTTAGGGGTGCTGGGACATATTCTCTTACATCATAGCTTAGGAAGCCTAAAGTAACTCGTTTAGGGAGAACGTCTTTAAACTCTAAAACGACTGAGAGGCTATCGGTCTTAACACCGTTCCTGTGCATTAGCAGTCTTGTGGCTTTCACCACTCTCCCTCCTTTTACTTCTTCTAACACTTCATCCATGGACACTTCCAAGGGCACATCCCGAATCACCCCTCTGCACTTTGCTGCACTTCCTGGGATATGAACAGCAACTCTTTGCCCACCAAAAGAGTCAATGCGTAAAAATGAGTCCCTTTGTGCTTTATCTTTTGCCAAAACCAGCAGCCTCCTGTTATTTAGAAACTTGGCAAAGCTAAATTTCCCCATCTGCTTCTCTATATCCTTCGCCATCTTAAATGGATGAAAATGTGCCCCTTCCTCTTTGAACGTTACCGTGACTCTCCAGTCATTTTGCCCGGCCTCCACTCTATCCTCCCGCCTGTTAGCTTTAGCCTTTCTTGTCGCTTCCTCACTCTCCGATCCCGATCTAGCACTCACAGAACTACTGCTTCTCATTTTGCTTTTCTTACTGGCTTCCTGCCATGGCATGAGTTATCTTCTCCGTCCAAACTGTCACCCATAATAAATACAGTCACGATACAGTTGTTGCTCACCCACCACTCTTGTCACATTCAAACTTTTTCTTTCGCCCTCTCTCCGCTGCCCCCTGCATGTCCTTGCTGCACGCTCTAACCAAGTAATAAGTTCCTGAACATTACGTCATTTCCTACCAGCGGCAGGAAGGAAACGAACAACGTCCTTCAACAATAACAGCCTTTTATACAGTTTAGATTTTTTTAGTGCTAAACTAGCCGACCTTGTCCGTGGAGAAAATTCAAGATACATAAAGTACGGGGACGTGATTAATACTAGCCGACTACAAGTGGATTCCAGAGATAAATATGTCACACCTGGCCCTGTCCAATCAGAAACCTTCCCAACCTCCAGTTCTAAAGTGGAATTAAATGAAAGCAATTAAAAGTGTGTCTCGTGTAAACCTTAATTCGGAATTACTATTTTCATGTAAATGTGAACGGGAATAATTTAGTACTTTCTACATTACGTTACATTATTACATTACAGTCACTTAGGTGACTTAAGTGGTAAATTCTAAATTTTTAAATTGTGAATAAATAATTCCAAATTAAAAAACACCAGGTAACCATGGCCAATCTCACATTACGATTGTATTAAATCTTTCCATCAATTAAAAACACAACTGATAGGATATTTTATCCAGTGTCCATGTAAACATGTCAACTGGAATCTGATCAGATGGATTTAATTTGGATTTGTCCATGTAAACATAAGCCAATTCATTCAACTGTAGACTTAATCCATGTATTGAATAAGTGGGTCAGTATTGTTTTCACTGAAATGCAGTAAACATGGTTGGTGCCAGTACATACCTTGATCATTTCACAGTGATGGACACGCTGCTGCCTTCTACTTGAGTCGCTGTCTTTCGACTTCACCTTCATGTTCATGACGAGCATTTGTCCTCGTCTTTAATCGTCTGATGACACCAAAGTGTGGATTGTATACCAGGTATCAGGGCATCGCCTTCCAGTTTGTAGGGTTGATAGCACGAATCCAGGCTGCTCGCTGGCTTTTGTTCACAGGAAACTGATGAAAACCTGTCCAACATCTGTCCAGCATCATATTAATTTCCTCTGTAAAGACGGATGCTAAACATAGTTCACCTTATTTGCATTTCCTAGTAACATATGCATTAATTAAGAAAACGGTTTATTATTATCCATGTACTAAAAGTAAAATTCTTTTTCTTGTTCCAGGTTCGTGTGATTTCAGTGGTGCTGCGGAGCCAAGCAGTAGCCTATATCTGCATCTTACTCTGCCAGGGGCTGCGGTACATCTCTGAGGGTGTCAGCCACATCCACAGTGATCACTTTGGCTTTCCCTACGGGACCGCCGACATCATGTGTCCCCTCCCTTTGGGCTGCCAGACACCATCTCATATAGCTGTTATCACTGATGTACCCAAAGATGAAGGTACTAGAACCACAGAGCAGGTTTGCAGGTGACATTAAGTATTGGCAATGGAATGTGTCACATGGTTAAACCACCATTTTGAATCAGACCTAATACTGTACCTCCTCTTGGCCATACCCCTCTGTTTTACAGAAGTATGGTACCCCATGTCTTTTAGGTATCTAAGAGTCTTTGACCTTAACTGGGACATTTGGGCCATTTGAATGGCTCCAATAACTACTAATTTCTGATCTTCTAAAAGAAAAAGTTGCCTTATCTCTACAAAACAGAGGGGCCAACTGGCTGAGACAAAAAGAGGATTCAGGGTTGGGTCTTTGTTTCTGGATGAAATATCTTAACAACACCTGCATGAATTGTAAATTTACTGTTTCTTGGTGATTTATCTGTGACAAGATGATGGATTTTCATGTTATATTTTTATTGCTACATCACAATTTCAGGTGAAACCAGCATAATGTGGAAGATACATTATTATTAATTAAACTGCCTAACCACAAAAAAAGTTACACTAATATTTTGTTAGATCACCTTCAGCTTTGTTTATGGCATTTATTCTCTTTGGTGTCATTTCGATAAGCTTCTGCATGATCACATCATTTATTTCTATCCAGATTACTGTACAAAGCCTTCTCCAGCACATAAGATTCACAATGGGGTTCAGGTCTGGACTCCGTGGTGGCCAAGCCACGGGTCAAAGTTACGTCTCATGTTCCCTGAACCATTCTTTAACAATTTTAGTCCCACAAATCCTGGCATTGTCATCTTGGAATGTGGCCGTTCCATCAGGGAAGATGAATAACTTGATCATTCAGTATATTCAGGTAGTCAGCTAAACCTCATTCTTTGGACACATAACATTGTTGAACCTAAACCTGACCAGCTGCAGCAACCCAAGATCACAGCACAATTTTATTTCACCAAACATTTAATTCATCACCGATCACCTTCATTCAAGATATTTTTCCGACCACATTTCTCCTGGGAGATGATGGTTCCCCACGATTCTTCCAGATTTTGTTGGACAGTTCTTAACCTAGTTGTAGTATTTTCAGATACCTCCACAGATTCTTGCTTTGCTTGATGCTGATAATCTGACCCTTCTGAAACAGATTAACATCTTTTTCACGACCGAGAGTTGCATCTTCCCGCTCATTCAGGGGCGGCGTGGCTCAGCAAGGTAGAGTGCTCATCTTGTAACCCAAGGGTTGCTGTTTCGATCCTCGGCCAAGTCGAACTCATGTCGAGGTGTCCTTGGGCAAGACACTGAACCCATAATTGATGATGATGATGGGTCGTGGTTGAGCTTCCTTGCATGGCAGCTTCCGCCATCAGTGCGTGAATGTGTTAATGTGACGTATCATGTAAAGCGCTTTGGGTATCGTTCCAGGTACAGTAAAGTGCTATATAAATACAGACCATTTACCACTTTTTACCATTTATGAAATGAGAAGCTGCTCACTGCATCAGTTAGGGTTAAATAAATAACAGCAGCTGAAACATCATCATCCATTCAGTAAAGTTCCAATGGGAGGCTGTGTATTTATAATATATATAAATACAGAATATTTTTGCTTAGCTGTGGAATTTAATGTTTTTTCTGTTTTTAAACACACAGTTAAGTAAATATGATTTCCAAAATCTGTCTTTGTCTGGTCTTTTAGATGAACTTGAGTTTCTGGAAATTCAAAACCAAAATCCCAAGAGTGATTCCTTTCCTTATAACTTCACTGTCTGTCTCTCCACCATGTTTGATTTCACCAACGTGCTTCAGGTAAGACCACCTCACATTTTCTTATTTATGATTATAAAAAATAAACTAACTGAATGAAACGTTTTTAAGTATATTGACCAAGATGGAGAAAAGAAGAAAACCTAAAGGACCATGTCTTGTTACTTTCCACCATACAACCATGAAAATGAGGAAACCAGTTTTTCAAGACGGTCTTGCAGATGAATGATCATATTTTGATTAAGTTTGTGATATGAATATATGTGTTGTGTTGCAGCTGGTACAGAGTTTAGAAATGTTTCAATTACTGGTAGTCAACAAGGTTGTCGTCTATAAGACCAGCTGCAGCGCTGAGACGCAGCTTATACTGGACTACTACACACACAAAGGTCCAGTATCTACTTCCTATTTCCTGACTGTGTTTTTTCATGGAAACACTGACATTGACACTGAAGACCACAATGAGTTGTGAAAGGGGAGGATTTCCATGAAATAAAAGGAGTAAAATCCTCTTAGTTTCAGTTTCAAGTGCAGCCACCCATGCTTAGAATGAGCTTTTAAACTCTCAAGGCTAACCCAAGAAAAAATGGGACGAAAATTATATTTTTTTTTATCTGAAGTCTTTATTGGAAGAAATTTTGTATATTTACATTTAATTACTGTCTGATATGTAAACAATCTAAAACCACTTGGCTTTGTCTCCTCAGGTTTACTGGAAGTGATTCCTTGGTCTCTATCCAGGTTTTTTAAAGTGTCTCGCAACTGGTCTCCTGAACACGGTCCTGGTGAACTTCACTACTTCGGCCAGATTCCTGCTCTCACTGACTGCCTTTATAGATGCATGTACCGGTCAAAATATGTGGCCATGCAGGACATTGATGAGCTCATTCTGCCTCAATCAGTCAACAGGTAGATCTTTGTTCTTGAAGTCTCTTGTTGAGTTTTTAGAAACACAATTCCACAAAAGTCAGAATGCTGTGTAAAATGTAAATAATAACCAAGTCAATGATTTCTAAATCTCATCAACTCGTACTTTATTCAAGGCAAGACAAGACCTATTTATTTGTATAGCAGATTTCATGTACGCGTCAATTCAAAGGGCTTTACGTAAAATAAAAGCATTACAGCCGCTTGGAAGAAGCAATAACAAGTGCAATAAAAACCATTTTTAAAAATAAAAACAGAAAGGAAAGAAAAAGAAATAAAAGCTAAAATAAAATAGATAAAATACAAATAATAACGTTCCAGAGTGGGGAATTAACAGCTGTTTTTAAAATAGGCACCAAATAGAAAAGTTTTTAACCCTGATGTAAACCATTCAGTGCTTTGTAAAGCACAGTTGTGCTTCCTAATAACATACATCTGTATGCTGATAATAGTCAGGTCTATGTCCCCCTTAAATGCAAGGACTCTTATTCCCTAGAAAACCTTTACACCATCTTAATGAAGTCAAAGCCTGGATGGCCTTAACTTTTTTTCATTTTAATGAAAAGAAGACAGAAGTTATGGTTTTTAGTCTTGGTGCCAGTGGGTCCTCTCCTGTTGACTTGGGTCCTCTGGCACAGTATTGTAAATCTGATGTCACAAATTTGGGAGTAAAAGTGGACAGCGATTTTAACCTAGACAGGCAGATCAGTGCAGAGGTGAAATTTAGCTTTTTCCAGCTGAGGCAACTGGCAAAGGCCAAGCACATTCTTTCAAAGCAGCACTTTGAAACAGTAATTCATGTTTTCTTAACAACATGGCTGGATTACTGTAATGTCTTATACTTTGGTGTCTCTCAGAAATATTTGTCCCGTCTGCAGCCGGTGCAAAATGCTGCAGCACATCTGTTGACTGGAACTTGAAAGAGAGAGCACATTTATCCTGTTTTAGCCACACTGTGCTTGCTTGTTCTTTTAGGGTTCATTTTAAAATCCTTTTATTTGTTTTTTAATCTTTAAATGACCTTGCCCCCCCTACCTCTCTGAGTTCCTTTACATATACTCCCCCTCCCGGTACCTCCGGTCAGCGGATCAGCTGCTCCTGGAGGTGCCGAGGATGCGGAGGAAGCTCAGAGGGGACGGGGTCTTTCTGTGGCGGGACCAGAGCTGTGGAACTCTTTGCCACTGCAGGTCAGACAGGCTTCATCACTGTTCAGTTTTAAATCGCTTCTAAAGACCCACCTCTTTTCATTGGCATTTCACCCAGTATGAGTTTGCTTTTATTGATTTTATTTTTTATTGATTTTATAGTTTTACTGATTTTATTGTCAATAAAACATTAAGTAACAAATGTTCAGTGGCTGCTGTCGTAAAGTGCTTTATGAATGAGGTTGGCTTGGTTTGCCATACTGGGGACTTGAATGCAGGTTCTCCAGACCCAAGCCCACCTCTGTAACCACTAGGCTACCACTCCACCATTACAAGAGGAGGATAAAGATGATCTCTTCTGTTTGCCAGATTTCTGATTTACTCACTGTGCAAGCACTCTACTGTAACGCTTGATTACCACCGGGTGCGTGTGCACCACATTACAGTTGCAGAAAAGTTTTGTTCCGACCTCCGTGGCACCGCAATCTACACTGGGAGTATGTCAGGTGTGGAGCGCTCGCAAGTGCAGTCCACCTAGCAGGATCCACAAGATCACGAAATCACAGAAGAATTGGAGAATCTTGTGATTCTCCATTTCCAGGATAAACGTCTCATAATCTGTGATGAAAAAAAAAAAAAAAAAAATACTCAGATCCCCTGACCGGTTAAACACAATGTTCTTCTGGGACGCTTCTGATACACGCTGCATCACACCCAGTGGAAACAAAACCATTGACTAAAATAGCCGCGAATAGTAGTGGACACCGTGGTGCAGCTGTAACGTGCCTATCGTTGTTGTTGGTGGAAAGGATGTAAACTGCAACTAGTAAGATCACAGTAAACTTCCTGAGCAGATAGAAAGGACAACACCTTCTGATCATAAACTCCACCAATAGTGAACAGTGTCGGCTTAACATTATAGCGTCCCGGCACCACCCATCATGGATGTAAACACAGACCTCGCCGCCACGGGTCTTTCCTCTCTTTACGAGGGCCCTGTCTGCTCGATAGCATTTTAGCTGCTCCAACTAGGGCTGCTCGATTATGGGAAAAATGATAATCACGATTATTTTGATTGAAATTGAGATCTCGATTATTTAACACGATTATAGATAAGAGGCTTGGGGGGGGTGACATTTGAAGCACTGTGGTAATGCTGACTAGTTTCTTTCCACCAGGTTCCCATAGCTATTGTTTGTCTCAGACCAGCAGCTATGTTCCCTCTGGTGTGATCTGGAAAAAAAAAATAGTCTGGAGACATTTCGTTTTCATGTTGAAATCTGTGTCAATAAAATGTAGCGCGACATCTCTATACGGCTCTGATGCGTCTTTACCACAGGTCCGTAGCGGTGGCGAAACATCAGACTGTCACCACGTCTTTCACAACACCCTCACTACACTCATCATACAGGGAAGAGAGAGACAGGCCACTAACATGGTGGTGAGATGGCAGTGATGCCGTTTGTCCAAAGTGTTGATGAGTTTCTTGAATCCCGGATTGTCCACTGTGTTAATTGAGAAAAAAGTTCTGTTTGTTTATAACTTTGGGAGCTGGTGGATTATTTAGTTGCGACGCACAAAAATTGAACATTTTTCTATTTTTTTGTGTTGCCGTCGCAAGCCCCTGTGTGCACGTCTGCGTGCACGAACACAACATTTTACATGCACTACTGTCACCTGTCGCTTGGCTGGAGGAGGGCAGCGATTTTCACTTCCTCGCTTAAGTTTACATAGAAAATGATGAAGAAGGAGCGACGCCGCCTTCTGTGTGTCCAGGTGTCTGCAAGTTGTTCTGAATAAAACTAAAGCGGTTGGGGCTGTGGGAGGAGTCTGCAGCTGTGGGAGGAGTCTGCAACAAAGCGCTGCAATGACAGCTGCGCTCAATTTAAAAACAGCACAAATTGAAGGACAAAAAATAATCGGACCATTTCATTTTTATGATCGTTGAAAACCCAGATCGTAATTGCTATTAAAATTCGATTAATTGCCCAGCCCTAGCTCCAACTGTATAGCAGAGTCAGGAATGTTGTTGTTCAGCCATGTTTCAATGAAAACAAGCACACACTGTCCGATTCGCTGACCTCAGCAGTTGTATATGGTCCATTTTATTGTTCAATGATCGTACGTTTGCCTGAAGGATAGATGGTGTGGCTGGGTGAGTTGGATTAGCCGCTAGCCTAGCCCGGATACCTCCACGCTTTCCCCTCTTCTGCTTCCTCACACACCTCCTCTTTGGGGGAGGAGTTGCAGACAAGTCCGGTGTGATTCCAAGCTTACAGAGCAGTCCAAGCTCCCTTAGTGTCTCTGTTGTTTCGTAGTCCAAAACGTTGCAAATGTTGCTGATGTCCGACAGATCCTGTCGACTGTACATGTATTCCGATGTAGACAGACGAGAAAAACTTTCAAACACTTTTTTTGACGAACTTTACTTCCCTTAAGTTACATTTTTTTCTTCTCAGTGTCTCTTCTCCTAATGTCCCTCTGCTGCTAAATGTTCCACTTTTTCCACTTGTCTTTATTTACCTACTTTGTTTGCTGTTCAGTTTGTGTACAGCTGTATTTTAATTAAAAAAAACTGTCAACTGATCAAAAAGTTATACTAGTAAAAGAAAAACAGAGTAAAAGCACAGTAAACCTGGAGCTGTAAATGTTGAAAGTTTAGCAGGAATTCAACATGAAGGGTAGTTTTAAGTTAATGCATTTAGCATTGCTGATGGACACGGGAGCTTAAATAATGTCAATTAAAAGGAAGTTACTGGACACTATTATCAAACTGTATTGTTTAAACCATGACTTCCTGTCGCTGGGGGGCGTGGCCAATTCATAATCCGATTATTGACATGTCTTCAGGATGGGACTGGCATCATACATGGGTATTTTGGTTCAGATACGTTGTTTTATGTGGGAGTTATTTTCAATTTTGTTTTTCATGGTGAGACTTTTTTAATTTTGAGGCTGACCCCCCCTCTTACAAACAAAAATTATTTCTTTTTTTAATTTAATATTAATATACCACCTGGTGGTAACCTGGTGATTTTCTACCATAGTCCTTTCTCTTCTTTACAATTCACACATTGAAACATAAACTAAAAACAATAATTGATCCTGATGCATGTCCACTGCATGGCTTAATCTGCTCGTACAACTGCATCAAAGAAAACAATGAGGACTTGGAGTGGACTAACCAAAACAAAAAAAACCTACAAATAATCTCTAAAAGCACAGCAGGTGGCAACGCACAACAACTGTAACAAAACAAAACTGAAAATTACTATAACCAAAAGAACATTTAAACTTAATCTCTAAAACATTAAAACAATGTACCTGCAGCGTTGAATTCACACACCCAGTCACCCATTAAACGTGGCGCAGTGCCTCTCAGACCCGTCCCTGCCTAGGGCTTTGATTCAATATCGATTCATTCAGCTAATTGTAACACCACTTATTTGTCTTGAATATTAAAGACGTTCTCAGGTTCTCATTTGTATAAAACACTGACTGCCTTTACTTGACAATCAAAATCAATTATCTGGTAGTAATCACATTACTTTAATAATCTCATGTGACACATCTAAATGGATTTCTGAAATACCATAATATAACACATAATACAGTATTTCCCCAAATTCACAGAAATGCTGTGATGTAAACACACACACACACACACGAACACACACACACAAAAACGTTAAACTGTTTTGTCCTGATAAAACAGTTTTATTCAGTTGAGTCAATGTTGGAGAAAACCTTAAAAATGCACAAGTAACAAAGAACAGGTACTTCTTCCCCCAGTATTAAAATAGACAGGTACTAATTTCCCACTTTCCTAATTAATAAGGTACTGTTCCACACATTTTCTTTATACCTTTCTCTTTAGGGTCTTCTCCTGCGTGTTCTTTGATGGATCAAAATATGACAGACTACTTCTCTCAAGTTAACAATTTATTCATTTACAAAGTATGAGAATGTGCAAATTACAGAGCCCTGGGTCCATATCTATCCCTGGCAAACAGACATAATAGATGTCCGGCTGCCCACAACAGACAGGACACCTTCTTTCTATCCCTGGACCCTTATATATTACAGCTCCTCCTCCTTCCTATACACAGTTTTACTGACTAATGGTGCAGTTGCAAAAGTAGGGTCAGCTTCAGTCAAGCAGACCACATGCAGATTTCTACCCCCCTCCTTGTGACACCCGTCCATTTGGTGGCTTCTTTTGTTCTGGAAAACAGGGACAAAGAAAACACACACACACAAACAAGGTATCTCCTCTGAACTCCGGTTGACCCAGAAATTTCCCTTAAGGGTAACATTCCACATGTTGTTTTACTAGCAACACCCTGTTAGTCAGTATATGAGCTTAAAGATAAGATATGATTAACAGAGTAAGAATATAAATGAAAATAAGTAAAATACCCAAGCCATCCCTTGATGAGTACCTCAATAAATTTATCTACATCAATCTAATATTCTAATGTTCAGATAACAGATAACACACTGATGTTAGTAAAACCTACAAATAATATTGGATCCATTTTAAAACCTTCCTGTTGTGCAACGTGGCGGCACCTGCGGTCTTAGCTTTAGCTGCTAATGTCAGCTGTAATACGTTAAATACTTTACAGGTGAATGTAATCCAGACTATTGAAAAAAACATATTAATTTGACATTATCTTGGCAAGAGAAGCTGATTTTGGATGGAGGCAACACAGGAAATTGGTTATGTAAATGTTAAGGTCTCACAGAGCCTCAAAAGTCAGGTGAAAGTTGGGTCACATTACCGCAAAAGAGGACATATAAAAAAATCGATCTCCAAGTTTTCTGAATCGATGTTGGATTTATTTAATCTAAATCAACTCAAATTTAATAATCAATTTTTAAAACCCAACCTGACAAAATACATTACAAATACAACCACAATATAAAAACTAAAACACATTAAAACTATATTTACCTGATTGGCCAATTCGATCACAAAACACCCAAACTAACGTGGGTCCAGCAAAAACCCTGGTGTCCACAGGAAGCTGGCACTTCCAGGCAAATAAAGACTTCCTCTTTCATGAAACAACAGCCAACATTCCTTGCATGCATGGCTCGAATACTCCTCATCCACTAGATGTGTCTTTACACATGCATGATGGTACCACTTCTGACACTCACCACAGCAAACTTCATAGACACTTGTCTATTTAATTTTATTAATCAAATCTGTATCTGTAACAGTAACAGTAATATTGTTATTAAAAGTTGTTGTTAAAGTAATTTAGTTTAGTTTATTTATTTATGCCTATTTCTTAATAAATGTTGCTGTAAAATAAATCAGTGAAGTGATTTTTACAATTACATAGGTGATCAAATGTTTCACTGTCAGTCCTAACACATACACATGCACAAAATTATCACACCCACCCAACAGCCTGCAAAAAGGACAATATAAACAGGCTGGTAATGTTTGCTGTTGTTGAGTTCTTAAAGTTTGCTACACACTCAACAAAAGCAGAGAACTTCGTGTCCATAAGATTCAAGATCTTTCTTGTCATTATGCAAGCACAGCGCTTGATAAGGACAAAGGGTAGGGATTATGCGCAATATGCACATCTACATGCCGTCCACAGGTAAGTGGTTTCAACTACGCTTCTCACAAAGGGGTGCTTTTCACAGCAGGGTTGCATTTTCGACACAACACCAGACGTGTCATTTCTCAGCCTTGGGATACTGCTGTGCAATGACAGCTGCAGGAATGTTCATAATAAATCTCACTCGTCAATCAAACAAGTCAGAAACACAGTTTTAATGTTGGAAAATTACATATTGCTATTTTAAAAAGCTTTATCTCTCCAAACCTTTCTCTCACCAGCTGGTTGGAGCTGTTACCGCTGCTGGAGACAAAGTATGGCCTCGACAAGTGTTACAAGTTTGAGAATAACGCGTTTCCCAAACACATCTCACTGCCTCCTCCCGCCCCACAAACACTGCCTCCACAAGGCTGCTGGGAAAACATACCCGGGGTGAACATCCTGGCTCATCTGTACCAGGAGCCCGCCAGTCCTCAGAGTTGGTTTGACAACTACAAGATCATCGTCAGTCCCCGAGCTGTGTTCACCCCGACTGTTCACGGAGTGCTAAGCCCAGAGGGCATCTGTACTGTGGTTGATAGGAACATAGCACGGCTGTACCACACAAGGTGAGTTGATACCTCTCAAAAGAAACATGAGAGCTGTAAAGTAGCTTTAAATGATTTTTTCTCTCTTTGCATCACAACTCTAACTGCTGTGTCTCTGCCTTCTGTCTGTTTAGAGTCCAGTCAGCAGCAGGGCTGACACCAGACCAGCTGATTTATGATGGCCGACTACTGAGTTACAGCGCACCCCTTGTACCAGCTGTTAATACAGTGCTGAAAGAAAGTGGACTTCTACCAAAGAACAGCATATGCTAGGCTTTATGTGTGTTTACCCAGCTGTACTTCAACAATTATTAGTCTTTGTTTTGAACTGCCGCTGTTCGTCTTCTTCTTCATAGAATTCATTATACAGGACAAAAGATGTTCAGGATGGGTCTGTCACAATCAAATATTTGCTCACACTGCACTAATAAAACGACTGACAAGTACTTCCATGCCTTGTGGTCCTGCACACCTGTTTGCAGGTTCTGGCTTCAGGTATGTGAAGACATGTCAACATGGATTAAATGTAATATTCCTGCAAACCCCACACTGTGTCTACTAGGTGACTTGGGTGATATTAATATGGTAATTAACTCTGCATACATGATCCTCACAGTCTTGTACATCGCAAAGAAAACTATCCTTGTGAACTGGAAAACAAAAAAAAATCTGTGCATTCAGCAGTTTAGGAAACAATGTCTGCCTCCTCAAAGAACCAGTTAGCTGAATTTCATTCCCTCTGGTCCCCTGTAATTAGCTCCATCACTTAGTAAAGGGGGAGGATTGTGACCTTGTCGCTTTGGGGGTTGAATAATGGCGGGGAGTAACTAGTGGTTGTGGGTTCTTGGTGGTTTCCCTTGGTAAGAACCGGGCTGTTCTGTGTTGGGGGAAGCTCTGGGTCTGGCCCTGTCAGGGGCTGTGGGAGCCTGCAGTTTGGGGTCGCCTCGTGGCAGTGCCTCTGGGCTCTTGGGGCCCTTGGCACTTCGCTCTGGCCGTCCCAGATGGCCAATGCCTGGCAGGGTCGGTGGCTGCCGATCTTGGCCTGCTGGGGCCTGTACCTGTGGCTTGGTTTCATGCTCCAGGATTGCTGCAGAGCGTATTGTTTGCACAGCACTCACTTTGATTTGTACTTCAAAGATTTGCAATCATTAAATATGATTAAAACACCAGTTTGTCAGTTTTTCTTTGATAATCTTTTTTAACACAAGTTTTGTTTCATCTGCTGCTTATATAAGGATAATAATGGAGTTCTTATAAATTAAACCTCTGCTTCTTAATGCTCATTTCCCACTTCATTCTGAAAAGCTCATTCAACATCACTCGTCTTTTTCTTTCTTAAACAGATAACTCTGCTCCAGCGCGTTTAAAGATATTGAAAAGCTTTTTTAAAAATCTGTATCTGTGATTAAAAAAAAAAAACTTTTAGCGAAAATACTGACACACTGCTAGTCTTTGAAATGGTGATAAGCAATGTTACAGTACTTTTCTAAAACTGCTATAAAGAAGTCTCTTGCTCTATTTCTCCTTTGAAATAATATGAAAAAAACCTCTTAAATTTATTTCTTATTTATAAGTAAACTTAGATTCTTAATCTCCCTCCAGCCTTTCTAATTCTTTATACTACAGAGTTAATCAAACCAAAATAAGCTGCAAATTCCAGGATGGCGAGCAGCCTCTGTCCTTTGTTTTCCAGCAGTACTTACCTTTGAACATGAATAACTGTACTCCCTTAATCGTAAAGGATTTATGAGTCTTTAATTCTCTGCACTTGTCTGATTGTCTGAGCACAGACTGCTCATGAATGGATTAGTGATAAATTATCCCATCCCCCAAAAATCACAGACCCCTAATTATTAACATGATGTGCTTTTGTGCTTTTTATGTGACGCTTTTGCCTGTGTTTGTAGGTCTGCAGACTAATGGGCTCGACACACGGGGGGCGACCAACAACAGCGATGGGCAAAACTCAACGCCACCCTGCTAAAACCGAACACGGGATCACTTTTCTCCAAAACATTTGATTGGTTATTATGTTGGAGGGAGTCTTGGCATTTTCAAACCAATCCATGACAGACAGAACACAAAGAATGAAGATTCAGAAGATTTTACTCGAATTAACAGAAATCTTGCTGTTGACTTTATTGTACAAAAGAAAAAGACAACCCTGAGTTCATCAGATTTTACAAAGTAGGAAACAGCACTGTGAATATCATCATTTAATGGTGGACCTCAAGGCTGATCCAGATAAAACTAGGACCTACGTTTGGACAAATTCACCCTGGTGCCACATGACTGCCTTTCATTTACATCTCTAATCTTTGCGTGAAGTATTGTAACTGGAGATTTCTCTATCAAGTATTGCAAAAACTAGGGATTAAAGAACGGTCAATATGGTGTATTCAAGGCCGTTACCAGAGACCCAGTGCGAAGATTAAAATTAATGGACATCTAACAAATAGTTTCATTTTACAATGTGGGATGCTGTCTTAGCCCTACCTTGCTATGCTTATGGTTTATGGATGACATTATCGTGGCGTACATTTACATTTAATTCTTACTCTCCTGCCCAAGAAAAATCCCAAATTTAAGTGTTTAAATATCTAGGTTTGAATTTGACAAAAATCTCCAAAAAACATTTAAAATAAATTCTAACCAAATTAATAACTATCAAGAGGGATATTGGTGCTGGTCAGCCTACAACATCGATTTTGAGACACAAATTGAAACATCAAAAATGTATGTATCATTCAAACTGTTGTACCTTTTCCAGTCCATCCCACATATGATTCCAAAAACACTATTTAAAATCTTACCAAGATTTATCTGGGCTAGTAAGAAGCCAAAGGTCAGATGTAAGATACTTCAATTAATAATAATAATAATAATACATTTTATTTGTTGGCGCCTTTCTAGACACTCAAGGTCACCTTCCAGGATAAAACACAAGAATAAAACAAATCAATAAATACATTCATAAATTAAAAAGATTCATAAAAAATAATAAAAGCAGTGTGAAATATTACAGAGAGTATGCCAGTTTGAACAGATGTGTTTTGAGTTTGGATTTGAACAGTTGTATTGAATCAGAGTTACGGAGGTCTGGGGGGAGGGAGTTCCAGAGATGGGGAGCAGAGCAGCTGAAAGCTCTGCTCCCCATGGTAACAAGGCGGGCTGGGGGGACGATGAGGTGGATGGAGGAGGAGGATCTGAGGGAACGGACTGGTATGGAGACATGGAGGAGATCGGAAAGGAGCGAGGTGATGGATGGCCTTGTAAGTGAACAGCAGGATTTTGTAGTGGATGCGGTAGGTGACGGGGAGCCAGTGGAGCTGCTGCAGAACAGGGGTAATGTGATGGGTGGAGGCGGTTCTTGTGATGACCCGGGCTGCTGCATTCTGAACCAGTTGAAGTCTATGAAGAGTTTTTTGGGGAAGACCGAACAGAAGGGAGTTACAGTAGTCGAGACGGGAGGTGACAAGACTGTGAACGAGTATGGCGGCGGTGTGAGGGGTGCGGGAGGGGCGGAGGCGGAGGCGGTTGATATTGCGAAGGTGTAAAAATGCTGACCGGGTTATGTTATTAATATGACCATGAGGATGATGAGGATGGAGTTATTTCCCAAGCTATCGTAAAATTTACATGACATTTAGTCCAAAGCAACTTGCAATGGTTAGGCAGTAGCTTTTAGGGTCTGGACTAAGACAATTTCTAGACCCAACTGGAAGGTGTTAATATTCATCCCTGTGGGACTCCAACTCTGGTCTCCCACATGGGAGACAAATGCCCAGCTAACTGGGCTAATCAGTCACTTGATTGCAGGTTCTTGGCAATATTTATTCATTCATTATCTATACTGCTTTGTCTATCTATTTTGTCTATCACGACAGACAGGTTCTCCACCAAATGTTGTTACATTGCACAGGCTGGGTAAATTTCTGTTTAAATTTTAATTAGATTTTATATAACCTTAAGAAAACACAACTTTATTTCCTGTTTATCATCTTTCAGGCAGTTTCTAAATCTGCCAAGTTGTCAGTTTTACTGCTGGTATTGCAGGTTACAGTGTTCACAACATCTAGTTGTTGCATTTGTTTCACTTCTTAGCAGTTTTTATGTATGTGGACACATAAACCTAACACACCAAAGAGGCCAAAAATGGAGACAGAAAAAAAGAGCAAAGGTTGGCAAGGAAAGGAAATGCCAAAAAATGTAGGTAGGATAAAATAAGGGATTAAAAGAGGGAAATAGGGGGCAAAACATCTCCAATGAATGGAAAGATGACTAGAAAGAGAGAATCCAGTGGCAGACTGAAAGCATAAAGAAAAAGAATACAGAAAGATGGCACAAAGCAGAGAAAACTAAGATCAGAATATATGAAGGAGTCCGATGCTGTCAGTTTGTCTAAAAGAAGCAAAGAATAGAACAACACTGACATCTAGTGGAAATAAGAATAACTGCAGCTGGTTTATTTTGCCTCATTAGGGCACTGCTTCTTTATACAGATGTCTTACAGCAAAAGAAATATCTTCAACTAACATGAGTTCATATTTATCATGTGCTGTAAAGCAGGACTCTTCAGTACTTCTCTCTCCTTCCTCACTTATGTATTTTTGGCATGTAAGAGGGGCAGATATATCTGTGTTGTTTCTTTAAATAGTAGTAGTTCCTGTTGTGTTTTATTTTTTGTTAAGCAGGTTAGTATCTTCCACTCTGTCCCAGTTCATCATTTTCCACTGCTAAGCTGTATTTAGACATCAGAATCAATGACATGGATGAAGCATGCAAGTGTCTGGATGACAATAAACTCGTCTTTCTGTCTTTATTTATGTGCCGTTTTTATAGAACTGCAGTTGAGTCAAATTTCCACCAAATCTGACCATGTAGCTGTAATTCTTTCCTTCTCTGCAAACATTTTGGATTTCATGTTGTGTATTCAAGTGTAATTTTTATCATGTCTGCTGTCATGTAAGGTCTTCATTTACTGACGGCCACTCTGGGCTTGTTTAATTCATTATTTCTTCATTGCTACTAAAGTGATTTTAGCATCTCTGTGTTAAGTGGTTTAGGCAGCACATTATTAGCCTCATATCTTGGCTAAATTGTGACATTTGTCTAATTCTAATAGTATCTAATAGTACTTCAGCTTCTCCTACTCTCCCTCCTCCATCTCCTCCAGCTCCACCTACTCTCCCTCCTCAGTGTTTCCTCCTGCATCTACTTCTGCATCTCTACTATCTGTCTCCTGACAAAAATATATTGGTGCATGACATGAACAGTGGGACAATTTGGGGTGCCACAATCATCAATTTTGATGATATGGTTACAGCAGAAAAACTTATATTCACGATTATCGTCCGTTTGGATGCATAAAAATCACCTTTGTATATATTGTATTTCCCCCTTTTTAATAATAATAATAGTAATAATAATAATAATAATAATAATAATAAGAAGAAGAAGAAGAAGAAGAAGAAGATATTTTATCTATCAGCACTTCCAATAAAAGAAAACACTTTACAAGATTATCATGAGCTTTGTAAATTATGAGGAGGATCTTAAAGTGCATATGCTGCTTCATGGAGCCAGTGAAGGTGTTGCAGGATTTCTTCGAGTAACTTACACTTTGACTTTTAAAGAAGTCTCTTATGTCCACTTTTCTGTTTTTTAGGCATCCTGGCTGCACCTAATTACCAAACACACATACGCACATGGACACAGATTCAAACATTAATGAATGAAACTTCTGATATTACAATAACTTCCGGGTGACCCAGAAAGAACAAACACCCAACTTCCAGTCACAAATTAACAAGGACTCCTGACCGCAGACTAGCTTACTGGTGTAAGACAGGTGGAGTGACAGCGGTGAGACAATCACACAAGAAACGGCAGAGCCAATAGAAGTGGTGAAACACTGCAGGGGTATTGCAAGCTAGTTTTGCACTTTGAGGTACATCCTTTGTTTCCTACCTCAACTTGGTTCCTTCCTCAGTTTAATAATTCCTCATTAAAAAAAAGACCATTCAAGCAAGTTTTTCCTCATGTTTTTATACAGTAGGAGTAAAAGCTGCAGCTGGCTACGAGCGTGGACTGAATGGGTGACAATAGGAAAATTCCAGTATTCTGAGCTCGCAGCAACATATTGGGGAAAAAATGAGCTATGAACTAATTCATCATTAGAACTGTTAACATAGTTAAAACATTTGAATTATGAACTATGAAAATGTGTGAATTGAAAAACTGTAAAAACCATGAACACAACAGCAACTAGTAAATGTGTGTGGGTGTGTGTCTGCATGTGTGTATGTGTCTTTGTGTAGGGGTGTGGGTGTGTATGTAGGTGTGTGTAATAAGAATTATGGGTGAGTTGTGCTAAGTGATCATGTAAATGCAACCGCGCCCCCTCCAAGAACCAGAGGCAGACCAACCAGTAGCCACTACAGAGAACAGAACCAAGACAGCCACATGGGCAGAGCAGAACTTTGTTCTCGAGGGGCTCCGAAGAGTGTTGTGTGATTGGTTGGACATTTTAGATGAGCATTTTTTGTTGTGTTTGTTTGTTTGTTTGTTTTACGAGTCCTGTCCGGCATGGTGGCAGCAGAATGATGGTCTGGCTGCTATGTTGTGCCAAACAAATTTGCTTTGCCAAGAGGAGATTTATAAGACTCCTCTTACTTATTTATTTAGAATTATGGAATTCATGTGATCTTGTTTGACCTGTCCAGAAAGGACAGAAAAAAAAGAATAGTGAACAGAAGTAAAACAAAAAGTAGAAAGAAGAAAGAGAAGACAAAGAAACAACAGATAGAAGGCAAAGACCCTTCAATCCAACCTAACACCACCAACTGCTACACCTGTACAGAAACACAACAAAGAATTTCCTACAGCTTTTATAAGAAAACTAAGCTGACAATCATCAGGAGTTCCTAAAACATAACCAAGACAACAGCAAAAAATAAATAAAGAATAAAAAGAAACAAAAAAAAACAAACATGTAACACAGCAACAACCAAAGTACCAGAAACACAAAAATAACCTAAACAAAAGTAGCGTTCAGCACCACCACCCACTACCACCACAGCCCACCCAAATACAGCGGACTGGGTATCCTCCCAGGACCAGCAGCAGCCCCATCAGCCTGCACACTGGTCCATGGGGCAACCACCTCCCTCTGCCTGCACCCAGGGACGCAAAGAAAGCAGGGGTGTAAGAGGACCCCACTGCCCTCACCTCCCCTGCTCATGACTGTTTGTAAAGTGTGTGTTGTTTTCAATTAAAACTGAGGCACAGTAACTACACCATACTATAAGTGCAGCCACGCCAGCAGCTCCGCCCGCCATGCAATACATGGCACACCCCCCAAAGGTTGTTTGTTGTTTTTCTTGTGTTTTGATGACTAAGTGTAATTAAAACTGAGAAGCGAGTTGCCACAGGGTGCACCCAACGAGGCCAATTAGATGGTCCCCTCCCCTCATGCCTCCCAATACCCTATGTGCACCCCTGTTCCCTAGGAGGCCTCCCAGAGCAGGACAGGCTATAGGAGCAGCTGTTCCCGTGATCAGGACGCACAGCTAATGAGCTGCTACCAACCCGGAAAGCACATACCCACCACATGCCTAGGGGAGAGGGAGAGGAGGCCCACCACCCCCAAGCCCACACAGGCATCCCCAAAAACTGCACGTAATGATTAAAGAATTCTGCTACCCTGATAGGTAGCTGCAAGTTTAATTGGTTAATGGTGTATTTTTTTTATTTTTTTACACATAATAGATTTAAGCTTGTGATATTCTAAAACTTTTGTGCTGCTGATTCCATATTGTTAAGTGAGTATATCAAATGAAAAGAGGTTTTCTTTTTTCTATTATGTCCTGTTTTATTCATTTATTTTTCCATTGACTGAAGTTAATCAACAGGTGTCAAAAAATGTAGATCAATACAAATTCTTCTTGTAGTACAGTTGCGTAAACACACAAAAAGCCTAGCATATGCTGTTCTTTGGTAGAAGTCCACTTTCTTTCAGCACCGTATTAACAGCTGGTACAAGGGGTGCGCTGTAACTCAGTAGTCGGCCATCATAAATCAGCTGGTCTGGTGTCAGTCGTGTTTGTTTCTGAGCTCTACACAGACAGAAGGCAGAGACACAGCTGTTAGAGTTGTGATGCAAAGAGACAGAAAATGATTTAAAGCTACTTAAAAGAAAAACTACAGTTGTAGAGAGGCATCAACCCACCTTGTGTGGTACAGCCGTGCTATGTTCCTATCAACCCAAGTACAGCCTCTCTCTGAGCTTAGCACCCCATGAACGGTTGGGGTGAACACAGCTCGGGGGCTCACGATGATCTTGAAGTTTTGATACCAAGTCCAAAACCCGATGGGCTCCTGGTGTAGATGAGCCAGGATGTTCACCCCAGATATGTTTTTCCAGCAGCCTTGTGGAGGCAGTGTTTGTGGGGCGAGAGGAGGCAGTGGGACGTTGTTGGGAAACACATTATTCTCAAACTTGTAACACTTGTCGAGCCCGTACTTCTTCTCCAGTAGTGGTAACAGCTCCAACCAGCTGGTGAGAGAATGGTTTGGAGGGTTAAAGTTTTTTTTTTAAATAGCAATATGTAACTTCCCAACCTTAAAACTGTGTTTCTGAATCGTTTGATAGCACAGTGACAGTTATTATGTATATTCCTGCAGCTGTCATTGCACAGTAGCGTCACAATGGTTAAGAAACCAAAAACATCCGTTGTGCCAAAAAAGCACCCCTTGTGAGAAGCGTAGTTGAAACCATGCATGACCCAAACCAAATTAAACAAATTTGGGTTTGGTTTTGTAGAGGATGCTACATGATGCTAAACATGACCCTGGAACTATGTTTTACAGACGTGTTGATGCCATTAGAATCACTATCAGCTCATATTTTCCATCACATGGTAAAATGTCTCAGTTTCAACATCTAATATGATGTTTACCTTCTACTGGGAATAAAATATGAGTTAATGAGATTGAGAAATTATTACATTTTACACACCATTCTGACTTTTGTTTCTAAAAGCTCAACAAGAGACTTCATGAACAAAGATCTACCTGTTGACTGATTGAGGCAGAATGAGCTCATCAATGTCCTGCATGGCCACATATTTGGACCGGTACATGTATCTGTAAAGGCAGTCAGTGAGAGCAGGCATCTGGCCGAAGTAGTGAAGTTCACCAGGACCGTGTTCAGGCAACCAGCCGCGAGACACTTTAAAAAACCTGGATAGAGACCAAGGAATCACTTCCAGTAAACCTGAGGAGACAAAACCAGGTGGTTTTAGATTGTTTACATATCAAACAGTAATTAACATTAAATATACTAAATTTCTTTGTAGTAATTATTTTTTTACATTTTGTTAAAGGGTCAAAAGAACACTTCAGATAAAAAAAAGAAATTAAATTTTCCCCCCTCATTTTTCTTGGGTCAGCCTTTAAAGCGTTAAAAAGCCCATAAGCATGGGTGGCTGAAATTTAAACTGAAACTAGGAGCATTTCACTCCTTTTATTTCATGGAAATCCTCCCCTTTCCCAATTCATTGTGGTTTGTACAGTCAGTCTCAGTGTTTCCATGAAAAAACACAGTCAGGAAATCAGCAGGAAGTAGATACTGGACCTTTGTGTGTGTAGTAGTCCAGTATAAGCTGCGTCTCAGCGCTGCAGCTGGTCTTATAGACGACCACCTTGTTGACTCCCAGTAACTGAAACATTTCTAAACTCTGTACCAGCTGTAAAACAACACATATATTCATATCACAAACTAAATTAAAATATGATCATTTATCTCCAAGACCGTCTTGAAAAACTGGTTTCCTCATTTTCATGGTTGTACGGTGGAAAGTAACAGGGCATGGTCCTTTAGGTTTTCTTCTTTTCTCCATCTTGATCAATATACTTAAAAACATTTCATTCACTTAGTTTATTCTTTATGATGATAAATAGGAAAATGTGAGGTGGTCTTACCTGAAGCACGTTGGTGAAATCAAACATGGTGGAGAGACAGACAGTGAAGTTATAAGGAAAGGAATCACTCTTGGGATTTTGATTTTGAATTTCCAGAAACTCAAGTTTATCTACAAGACAAGACAATGACAGATTTTAAGAATCATATTTTCTTAACTGTGTGTTTAAAAACAGAAAAAAGACATTAAATTCCACAGCTAAGCAAAAATATTCTATATTTATATATATTATATATACACAGCCTCCCATTGGATCATTACTGAATGGATGATGATGTTTCAGCTGCTGTTAAAGTTATTTAACCCTAACTGATGCAATGAGCAGCTTTTTATTTCTTAAATAAGTGCGAAGACGAATCTCGTGGTCGTGGAAAAGATGTTAATCTGTTACAGAAGGGTCAGATTATCAGCACCCAATGAAACAAGCATCTGAGGAGGTTTCTGAAAATACTACAACTAGATTAAGAACTGTCCAACAAAAACTGGAAGGATGGTGGGGAACCATCATCTCCCAGGAGAAATGTGGTCAGAAAAATATCTTTAATGAAGGTGATCGGTGATGAATTAAATGTTTGGTGAAGTAAAATTGTGCTGTGATCTTGTGTTGCTGCAGCTGGTCAGGTTTAGGTTCAACAATGTTATGTATCCAAAGAATAAGGTTTAGCTGACTACCTGAATATACTGAATGAGCAAGTTATTCATCTTCCCTGATGGAACGGCTACATTCCAAGATGACAATGCCAGGATTTATTGTCATGGTCTCTGGGTTTTGGTGTGTGTTTGATCATGGTTTGGGATTTTGGTTTTTGTGGTGTTTGGTTCGGTCTTGCTCTTGATTTGTGGTTCTTGGGTTTTATCATGTTCAGTTTGTTATGTTCATGCTTTAGGTTTTCACTTTTGTCATGTTTGGTTTACCCTCTTGTGTTCCTGTGGTTCCTGTTTCTGGCTCATTAGTTCACCTGGTCTAATCACTCATTCACTTCACCAGTTCCTTGTTACTCCTCCTGCACATATATACCCCATGGTTTTCAGTTTGCTCTTGTCAGATCCTTACATGTGGTTCATTCCCTTGTTGTGTGTGGTTCCCTGTCCGGTGTATCGAAAATAAAGCCTTGTCACCAGCACAGTTCTGCCTCCTGCCTTGACTGCCTGCATTTGGGTCCTCACCTCCGCCTGCTACACGTGACAGAAGGATCTGACCAGAACCGGACCCAGTGGGCAGAATGAGCTGGCCATATAAGGAACTCTCAGAACGCGACCATTTGGTGGACTGTTTATTCCTGGCCAAGGATTCCTATGTCAGTAGTCTGGCGGGGCCTTATCCACCCTTTGTACGGGTGGCAACCGCTACCAGGTTGGTAAATTTATGGACTAAGTATCTCACCTTTCCTGGAGCAGCTGACCTAGGGTCAGAGGCCGTTGTCCGAAAGGCGAGGGCTGAACTCCGTACACCGGCTCCCAGGTCTGCTCCAGTGCCTCAGTGTCCGACACCGGGACCCAGGTCCTGTCAAGCACTTCAGCGTCCCACACCGGCGCCCAGGTCCTGCCCAGTTCTTCAGCGTCCCATGCCAGCTCCAAGGTCCTGCCCAGTGCTGCTACGTCCCACTCCGGCGCCCAGGATCCGTCCAGTGCCTCAGCTATCTCCGGTGCCTGAGGGGGTGTCTAGATGGGATGCTCCTCTTCTTGTCCCTGTCCCTGAGAAGGTCCCTGGTGGGGACGCTTCTCTTCATGTCCCTGAGGAGGACCCTGGTGGGGACGCTTCTCTTCATGTCCCTGTCCCTGAGGAGGTCCCTGGTGAAGACACTGCGCTTCATGACCGTGCTCTTGAGGGGGTCCCTGGTCAGGACATCTCTCGTCTTGCTCCTGTTCCTGGGGGAGTTCCCTGTAGAGATGCTCCTCCGTCGACCCCTGTGAGCCGCATCACCGAGGGGGTTGCTCTTCCTCCTCCGCCTGTGGTTGACGATTTGACTATTCTATGTTCTCTGGTTCCAGGGCTTGTCATGTTGTGGTGCCTTTTGAGTCCTCTGGAAAGTCAGCCCCTGTCAGCTCGCCTTACTGAGGCTCAGCCTGCAGAGATCCAACATGCAGAGCTCCGGTCTGCCCGTCCGCCGCCAGAGCTCCAGCCTGCCTGTCCTCCAGTGCGCCGGTCCAAGCCTGCTCAACCTCCGGTGATCCAGCCTGCCTGTCCTCCAGTGCGCCGGTCCAAGCCTGCCCGTCCGCCTGAGAATCTCCTGTCTGCGCGTCCTCCTGGTTGTCCTCCAGAGGTTCTGCCCCGGTCCGTCCGGCCCCCCAGCCTGCCTCCTGACCTGATTCTGCTGTCTGCTCAGCCTCCGGGCCGTCCGCAGGAGGTTCTGCCCCGGTCCGGCCGGCCTCCTGACCTGATCCTGTCGTCTGTTCAGCCTCAGGGCGGCCCCCCCTGAACTTTGTCAGGGGGCCTGTCTTGTTTTGGCAGCACAGTTCTGCCTCCTGCCTTGACTGCCTGCATTTGGGTCCTCACCTCCGCCAGCTATATGTGACATTCATGGGGCTCAAATTATGAAAGAATGGTTCAGGGAACATGAGACATAATTTTCACACATAGATTTTCCACCACAGAGGCCTGACCTGAACCCATTGTGAATCTTATGTGCTGGAGAAGGCTTTGTACAGTAATCTGGATAGAAATAAATGATGTGACCTTGCGGAAGCTTATCGAAATGACACCAAAGAGAATGAATGACATAAACAAAGCTGAAGGTGGTCCAACAAAATATTACTGTAACATTTTTTTTTGGTTGGGCAGTTTAATTTGGATACACTTTCCTATTGGATTTAATGGAAACTATGTTCAAACTTTTGACAGGTACTGTATATCTACTGTTCTACAAAGTTGGGCACCTGTATAATAAGTTACTCTTCATCTGCAGGCTGTTGGATCACCATAATGTATCTTCCACATTATGCTGGTTTCACCTGAAATTGTGATGTAGCACTAAAAATATAAAATGAAAATCCATCATCTTGTCACAGATAAATCACCAAGAAACAGTAAATTTACAATTCATGCAGGTGTTGTTAAGATATTTCATCCTGAAACAAAGACCCAACCCTGACTCATCTTTTTGTCTCAGCCAGTTGGCCCCTCTGTTTTGTAGAGATAAGGCAGCTTTTTCTTTTTGAAGATCAGAAATTAGTAGTTATTGGAGCCATTCAAATGGCCCAAACATCCCATTTAGGGCCAAAGATTCTTAGATGCCTAAAAGATATGGGGCACCATACTTCTGTAAAACAGAGGGGTATGGCCAAGAGGAGGTACAGTATTAGGTTTGATTCAAAATGGTGGTTTAACCATGTGACACATTCCATTGCCAATACTTAATGTCACCTGCAAACCTGCTCTGTGCTTCTAGTACCTTCATCTTTGGGTACATCAGTGATAACAGCTATATGAGATGGTGTCTGGCAGCCCAAAGGGAGGGGACACATGATGTCGGCGGTCCCGTAGGGAAAGCCAAAGTGATCACTGTTAATGTGGCTGACACCCTCAGAGATGTACCGCAGCCCCTGGCAGCATAAGATGCAGATATAGGCTACTGATTGGCTCCGCAGCACCACTGAAATCACACGAACCTGGAACAAGAAGAAGAATTTTACTTTTTGTACATGGATAATAATAGACACTTTACTTAAATAATGCATATGTTACTAGCAAATACAAATAACTGTTTCCAGAGTGCAGAAAGCGTGGCTGTTTGGTGAACTACATTGCTCAAAAAAATAAAGGGAACATTTAAACAACACAATGTATCTTCAAGTCAGTCACACTTCTGTGAAATCCAACTGTCCACTTAGGAAGCAACACTGATTGACAATCAATTTCACATGCTGTTGTGCAAATGGAACAGACAACAGGTGGAAATTATAGGCAATTAGCAAGACACCCCCGATAAAGGAGTGGTTCTGCAGGTGGTGACCACAAACCACTTCTCAGTTCTTGCTTTCTGGCTGATGTTTTGGTCACTTTTGAATGCTGGTGGTGCTTTCACACTAATGGTAGCATGAGACGGTGTCTACAACCCACACTAGTGGCTCAGGTAGTGCAGCTCATCCAGGATGGCACATCAATGCGAGCTGTGGCAAGAAGGTTTGCTGTGTCTGTCAGCGTACTGTCCAAATTAAAGGGAAATTAAAACTCTCATGTAAACATGGTCATTGGTGTCATTTGGTGTCCAAAATATCAATAAAGGATATCTGGAATCCACTTGTACTTGGCTAGTACTAGTCATGCCCCCCTGCTTTACAAATCTTGATTTTTTTTCACCCACAAGTTCGACTGGTTTAGTCATAAAAAATCTAAACTACAGTTGCTTTAAACAGCTTCTTGGACAAATCAGAATAACTTTTGGCAGTCTTCAATAATTCAGTTTTCTTCAGCTTCTTTAGATCCATGTCTTTATAAAACTTTTTACGCTGATTGATTAAGGAACAGGCTGCAAAAAGCCTCCTTTGCCCTTCGGTTGTACTTGTGCACAGACATGCGTAACATATTCATAAATTATGAAAATAGGCCTTTGTCAAGAGATGTTTGGAATGAGTTGAAGATACCCAACAATACAGATGAAACCTGGGTTACTGCCCAGAGAAGTTATTGGATTGTAAACATTTCTTCAGTGATGTAGAATTTAAAGAAGCTGACATCATTCTGCAAAGTCCTACATTAACTCCTGTACCAAAGGTCACTAATTGGTGGACCACGCCGGGACTTCAAGCCAAAGCCGGAAGTTATGATTTACAATCTGGTGGAGCATTTCTTTTTCTACAGGTGCAGGTTTTGTAGTTTAGTGGAAACACAGACCATGTAGCTTTGGAGTTAAGCCATCCCACGTGATACCACTCAGCCCATCGAGTCTGTGCACGCCATCTGATACAACTACTAGGCCTCTTAAATATATATGACACTTAACAAAAAAAAGCCTAATATTTACATGTTATGATCTTCCAGACCCCCAGACGTTTAGGGGCTCAAAAGTTACATAAGACATTCCTTATTTATAATATATGGACCAGAGTCCAGACTAAACATGGAGAAGCAGCATTTAGCTGTTATACTGCAAAGAAATAGAACAAACTGCCAGTGGAGATTAAACTTTCACCAAATGTGGACATTTTTAAATCCAGGTTAAAAACATTTCTTTCCTCATGCGCCTATGCATGAAATCTGCACGGTAACTTTTTTAACTTATCTTGCTTTTAATCATTTTAATGTAATTTATTATTTTTTTGTGATTATGTGTTGATACCTTTTACTATTCTAAATATCTGTAATGTCTTTCTTTTATGTAAAGCACTTTGAATTGTCCTGTGAGTGAAAAGTGAAAATCAAGTAAAAACATTTGCTATTATGTTTAATGCCAGCTCATCCTCTTCAGAAGCTGAATGAACATCTACATTTGAACTTCCTCTTATTAAACCCACATTTGTTTCCTAATGATGAGTGTTACTTGAAACTGTTCATGCATGCAGTTTATAAAGAAGAAGTAGACACGTCAGGCATGTGTATGTGCATGATATGCACATACACACTAAGTAGGTTTGCTTCTGGCCCAGTCAGGTCCATTATTTGAATTTATATCAGACCTTAACAGAAAATAATGAGAAGTGTTGTCTTACAGATTTTGTTGTGGGTTAACTGCATGTTTAGTGGGAGTAAAACTCTTCACTGACCTCTTTTTCTTTAGTGCGGTGCTCCAGATAAGCTGATATAAGCAGTGTTTTTGTCTGCTTGACTGTCACGAAAGACGAATCTCGTCCCAGAGAAGCTGCATCAGAGAAAAAATGTTCAATAAACTAAGATGGAGTTTTAGTGCCTTAAAAAAGTTTTTAAATTTCAAAATTCATTTTGCACACACAGAAAAACAGATAAAAAAAGGCAGAACTTATGGTAGATATCTCAAAATGGAAACATGAAGTTTAGGTTGACTCCCGACAGTCAATACTTCAACTTCAACTAAATTTATATAATAATTTATCAGATATAAGATCAAGCCAAAGTTCTTCAAGGAGAAAACATAAGAAAGAACATAAAAATACACAACATTTATAATGAGGACAAGAAGCATTCAGTAGCTTATCCATGTAAGCCGGATGATGTTTCTGGTGTTTAGATAGTAGAAGCTTGACTGCTGGTGACGTCCAGCCCTTTAAGGTGTCCTGCAACGGCCTGGAAAATACAAAACAAATTACTTTGAGGTGAAATGTTAAAACAGTTCAAGAGAAAAGTGAAAGAACCTGGTTAAACATTAAATTATTCTGTTTTAGGTTTTCGTCATCATTCTGGGTAAGTTTCTGAATGTCCACAGATGAAGTGATGAACAAATTACTCAGTTGAAATTATCCACCATTCATGTTTTATCGAGGTCGTTAATGAAGCTGTTTAGCTGGTTTCTATAGAGTTTAAAACCTGGTTGTATTTGGGTTTTTTGCTATATTTGGGATGCCATTTTTTAAAATATTTCTTCATGTAAAACTGCATGTAGAACAGCAACATAAAAACATGTCATCTTTTTCAGGACAGCCTCAGTCGTCAGAAAACAAGGCTAAAATAGATATAGCACCATAGAGGCTAACAGAGTTATTGGGTTGAACCCCTTTTATCTCCAGAACTGCTTTAATTCTTGGTGTGAAAGACTGAACAAGGTGTTGGAAACATTCCTCGGAGGTTTTGCTCCTGATTGACATGAAAATCCCAGTAGATCAGCAGTTTCTGAGATACTTAGACCAACAACCATGTTATGTTCAAAATTACTTAAACACCCTCTTTTCCCAATTCTGATGCTCAGTTTGAACTTCAGCAAGTCGTCTTCAACACGTCGACATGACTACCTGCTGCCATGTGATTGGCTGAGTAGAGATTTGTGTTAAAAAGCAGTTGAAGGTGAACCTGATAAAGTAGATAGTGAGTGTACCCACACAGTCTGTGATGAGTGACAGGGTTTCTCTTCATGGAAAACATATTTAGCATTCATTCTGAAACTGTAAAATGTGTCTGTATTTTGCTCTTGGTCAGTAGTAACAACTTACTGGAACTAAAAAGTGAATTTGTTAGATTTGGGGATTCATCTTATTGGTTTCCATATGATCAGTTCCACTTACTTGTACGTGCAGAGCAGGAATGTGGCAGAAAGGACGAGGATGGCAATATACTTTTTCCTCAACTGTCTCCGCATCTTCATTGTAGACCACCGGGGGTGATTGCTGCCTTAGTGCAAAGAAATAACCAGTCAGAGCTGCTGTTGTGGTTCTGAAATAGATTCTCATTAAAGCAGAAGTAAATGAGTCAGTTTCATTCTCACACAGCTTCAGCAGATCACATCCTATCAGAGTGTTACAATAAAATGTCTCAGGCTTAATGGTCACTGAAAATAAATGTTCTGCTCGGAATCAGTAAAAATTCCTTTTTAAGGCCTGAACACACCATAGTTTTCATTTAATATTCAGTGATAAAAGAAAAAGATGACAGTGTCCAAATTAAATGGTCCTGATGTTTCAAAATCAGGCATTACTGATTCAGGACCATAATAGAAATTATTATTTTTATGCTGATGACATTTTTTCTCATTTAAAAAATGTGTATATGTGTGAGAATATAGAGGTTGAACACAAGCTACCCCCCTGGTTATTTATTTTATTTTATGTTCTCACACAGACTTTGAACAGTGAATGTGTAATTGCTCTATTTGACCACAGGAGGGCGTGTCTCATACAGTGAGCACTCCTGGCTCAGCATGCCACAGTGTTAGTTTAGTGCTGGCAGCTGCTGAAAAAGGCATATGCTTGTACTTACTGTGTTCTCATGGCTATTTGTAACAGGTAAATATTCACAAATAATACGTGGATGTACACTGCTCACAAAAATTAAAGGAACACTTTTTTTATTGGGCCTGGCATGAAATCAGTTAAACCTGTCTGATAATTTTCTGGTTGGTTAAGCAGCTGAGGGCATCGTTAATCACTTTCAGCTGTATTGGTGTTCATGGAATTAACAACAGGTGCACCACAGTGGCAACAATCAGAAAACCCTCAAAACAGGACTGGTTTTACATGTGGAGGTCATTTCAAGTTTCTCCCTCTTGATCTTTTTTGGCTGATTTTTCACTCGTGCTGGTTTTGGCTTGAGTAATCATCTCTACTGGCAGTATGAGGCGATCCCTTAACCCTACAGAAGTTGCACAGGTTGTCCAACTTCTCCAGGATGGCACATCCACACGTGCTGCAGCAAGAAGGTTTAATGTGTCTCCCAGCACAATCTCCAGAACATGGAGGAGATTTCAGGAGACTGGTGGTTATTCTCGGAGAGCTGGACAGGGCCGTAGAAGGTCCTCAAGCCATCAGCAAGACCGATACCTGCTCCTTTGTGCAAGGCGGAACAGGCTGAGCACTGCTCGTGCCCTACAGAATGACCTCCAGAGGGCCACTGGTGTGAATGTCTCTACCCAAACAATCAGGAACAGACTTCATGAAGGTGGCCTGAGGGCCCGACGTCCTGTAGTGGGCCCTGTGCTCACTGCCCAGCACCGTGGAGCTCGACTGGCATTTGCTGAAGAACACCAGAATTGGCAAGTCCGCCACTGGCGCCCTGTACTTTTCACAGACGAGAGCAGGTTCACCCTGAGCACCTGTGATAGACGTGAAAGAGTCTGGAGAAGACAAGGAGAACGTTATGCTGCCTGCAACGTCGTTCAACATGACAGGTTTGGTGGTGGGTCAGTGATAGTCTGGGGAGGCATATCCATGGAGGGACGCACAGACCTCTACTGCCTAGGAAATGGTTCTCTGACTGCCATAAGGTATCGAGATGAAATCCTTCAACCCATTGTCAGACCCTACGCTGGTGCAGTAGGTCCTGGTTTCCTCCTAATGCACGACAATGCCCGGCCTCATGTGGCAAGAGTATGCAGGCAGTACCTGGAGGATGAAGGAATTGAAACAATTGAATGGCCTTCACGATCCCCTGACTTAAACCCAATAGAACATGTGTGGGACATTATGTTTCGATCCATTAGGCGCCGCCAAGTTGCTCCTCAGACTGTACAACAGCTCAGGGATGCCCTCACACAGATCTGGGAGGAAATGCCACAAGACACCATCCGTCGTCTCATTAGGAGCATGCCGCGACGTTGTCAAGCATGCATACAAGCTCGTGGGGGCCACACAAGATACTGAAAAGCATTTTGAGTTGCAGAAATTAAGTTTTTGAAAAAATGGACTAGCCTGCCACATCTTCATTTCACTCTGATTTTAGGGTGTCTACACAATTGAGCCCTCTGTAGGCTGAAAACTTTTATTTCCATTAAAAGACTTGGCATCCTTTTGTTCCTAAGACATTGCCCTGTCGTTATTTGTATAGATATCCAACTTCATATTGAGATCTGATGTATCTAATGTGTTTCTTTAAAGTGCTCCTTTAATTTTTGTGAGCAGTGTATATGTATTAGATAGCAGATGAGCCCCTGAGAGTGTGGGAAAGTTGTCCATTTATCCCCTGATGTGTGTAGTGAAAAGGGATGCCAACTTTCAGAAGTAAAAAAAAGGGATGCCAACCACAGCTCCTGAGGGCCATGACTACCACAGCCCGACTCCTGTGGCGTTGGGACCCCACAGCAGTGGTGTGTTTTATTTTTTGCCAGTGTTTTTAGTAAAGGGGTGATCAAAAAAGCAATTAGTTATACTTAAAGCTTAAAATGCTTTATTATCAATGAACACATTGATTATTGTGCGACATTATTGCATATGAAGTGCTCCATAAAGCTGTAATAACATGCCTCCCTATTTAACATACAAGAGGGAAATATATTACAGAATACCATATGCACACAACTTAGTTATTGCACAATCACTTAACTCAGTTAAAGAGATAGTTTATAATCTACCACACAGCAGTAGCACTAGTAACTAAAGCAGATGTTTGTGTGAAATGTGCAACAATGAATTTTTAAAATATAGATATAGATATATATATATATTAAAATATAAAATATAAAATATAAAATATAAACTTTAAACTATATTAACTTTAAAATATAAACTAAATTCATGGAGAACTTAATGTAAATTTTAAAGTTAAGTTTAAGTTATATTTTAAAAATAAACATTTTCTCTGAGCAACATTTATTTATTAACTATTAATCCATTAGTCTGACCTTTTCTTTAAATGCATATATATATATATATATATATATATAAATATATGGCGCTGTTAGAGCAAAGACCTGGAGGGAGGGGCTGTGGGGGTTTTTAAAATGTACATAGATAACTTCTCTATGTCACAAAAAACAAAACCTGGTTTTACCCTGTAGAGGGCGTTATGAGCCAGATTTTACAAAAAAAATAAATAAAAAAAATACTGATTTTATCAACAGTATGAGTAGTTTTCATCACAATGAAGTAATTCTGCATTGTTTATAGCTCAAACAACACATTTTTGGGTACACTACCCCTTAAACTGCATTGTGGCCTGCCACCTGAGACCCCCACCACCGCCTCCCCTTTGCCCTTCTTCCAACACAGACTGCTGCTGACTGTTTCAACGACTTTCTCAGCAGCAGCATCAAGGTGGTGTGCGTGCCTCCACAGAAAAAGTTGATGTGGAAATGAGCAGAATTGAAACCTCTTTCTGTTGCTCTCATGTGCTGGTGATCCCTCGCAAAAATATTTACATTTTTAACTTTTTAACTTGATCCTAAAATGCATCATAAATGTTTTTTAACAACTGTATTTCTACACTTTTTCTTAATCTAAATTAAGGAAAATCCAACATTTCCCTCTGAGCAGCAACCGTCTCCTAAACGGCAGAATCAATGCACTTAAGTGAAGAGATGCAATGAATGACCTGAAGAAAGTTATTTAGCACATTTGACTTTCAACAAAGGATGTGGTTTTCTGCATGAGCTGAACCGCAGGGCAGAGATGATGAAGAGGAAGTCTGTTCTGTCAGTATATTCGTGTATTTTATATAACTTCATTACCAGTTCTTACTGCTAATAAATAATAAAATATTACCATAATTTAGAACCAGTTCTTATTTACAATGACAACATGGGCCAGAGGAAACAGTGAAACATACATTGGTACATACATGTCGCAGCAACAATATTTTATATGTGTAATCTAGACAATTTCATAAAAAGTAAAACATTATTAAAAAAATGCAGTGACATATTTTTTCCAAAAATTGTAATAAACAATTAAATTTTTTTCTGATTGGTTAGGCATGATTTTAAAAAAAGCTATTTTAAACATTTTCCCCAACAACGTGCCCACTAGCAGAACAGTTCAGATCACTCATTTATAAAAACTATATTGTGTCTTCTTATCAAACACTCATTGTTCATATAATTAATTTCTTTTTTAAACCTCTTACAGTGATGTGCTGAACATAAAACTCTAGGATTTCTCAGTGAGGTTTACAGAAAATGGACAAAAATAACTGCAGAACAATTCTGCAGTTTGATGGAAATACGTATTTCTACCTGTATACTCAGATCAGTCAACATGGAAACCAAAACAAAATATATTCCAGTTTTCATACAAAAAAATAAAGTAAAAATATTATGTGCCAAATCCATCCCTGCATAGATGCTTCACTTACTCTTAATTTCTGTTCAACTGTACTCGATAAAGTTGCTTCATTTGTACTGATCGAGTTCAGTCACCATAATCAAAAATGGGACGGGCTGATATTTTAACAGCAGGTTCATAGCAAAGTGGGTGAAAGATGATTTATTACAGTACAAGAAACCAATCCTTGAAGTAACCATGGAAAGCAAGCTGTTGATGTCCACATCGAAGGAGAGGGAAATGTCAAGCCACATACTCAGATGTTAACCAAATGAACTTCTCCACCATAGAGACATTTTCTATTTAAAATCATGCATTTTGTTTTAATTCTGTATAAGAGATGATGAGAAAATGATAACCAAGCAAGAAAAACTGTAATATGACAAACAAGTTATACAGCAGCTGTTAATTTAGATGCAACTAACTTAAATTTAATATTTAGGAAAGTAAATCCATGAATTTACATGTCACTGCAGCGAGCGTCAGTTCTCACCTTAGTGGAGGGAAAACGCTGATGGCTGTTCTTCTGTTGAGATAGTGTAAGTGTGAAATAGAGCACAAAGTTTGTCAGAAAAAGACTCCACCCCTTTTGCACTGCCTTGACCAAATGTGGCATCAGTGTAAATTGCGCCGTTGAGCTGTTAGGGCTGCTGAGAAGGAGGAAACTAGCAGTTCATGGTTCACATATTTATCCCAGAGGATTGTTTTTGGCAGGACCTTCTCTAACACAGTGGCTGACGAAAGGATGTAGCTGTAGAAAGAATTCATATTTCATTTATGCTGGGGCGGGTCTAGAAAAGTTCTGGTTGGGGGCCTGGCAGGAACATTGAGTTATGTTCTAAAAATAACCCACAATAGGCAAAATCTGCGAAGTAGTCAGCTTTATTTTTTACAATTATTATAGATGTTTAAGGCTGTAAATCCCCTCCCTAAACACTTTAGACACTTTTCTCAGACAGACATTAACATTTTCACACTTTTCTCTCTTCTTAAAACACCCTCAAAGTTCAAAACAGCAAAACACAATGCGCTGTAAAAAAAAAAAAAAAAAAGTATGCAAAATAGCCCAAAAAAATCCGCTGGTGAACTGCGTTATAGCGAGGGACCCCGGTAACATGGTCACAAGCAAACCACTGCAGAGATTTACAACCAAACAGTGGCTGGGAGCCGTCTTTAAAATAAAATAATCACATTTTAAAAGGTAGAACTTTGTGTGGCCAGCAGTTGTTTGTCCTCTGCCAGCCACCGTACGAGGCTGAGCCCCTGCTTCCCCATTGTACTTCCGCATTCCCCATTAACACACCGTAGCATTTAAGCGCCGCAATAACCAGGTACAGGTAAGCTGTGCTCCTGCTGCTTCATTGTTTGGGCTTTGTCATTGTTGCTGCCGTTAACCTGACGCTGTCTGATACAGCCTCTGTTGCCGCTTGGGTGGTGTCTACTGGTGGAAGGACCACGCTGAGTTTTTTTATTTGTTTTTAGAAGCCGTAGGCCACTGCTGTTTCTATTTGGGTCTATTTTTGGTTCAATTTATGTTATGTTGTGTTTTTCTTAGGTCTAGCACCTAGCGCTGTATGCTGCATTTGTCTTATTTTCTTTCACTTAGTCTTCTTTTTATTTTTAGAGCCCTTCTCTCCATTAAAACACTGTGATTTTATTTTAATATTGTGCTCCTTTTTGCCGCAGGGTCTGGTCCGAGCGTGGCTGCCCAGGAAGGTGGAGGGTTTTAGTGATAGAGTCTCTCATTTCAGCCCCATCACTCCTTGCGTGATGTGGTATTTTTGCACACCCATCACTTATTTTGCATGCTTTTGTTGTCCTATTGTTTGCTGTGGATGTGTATGTGTCTTACACGGAGCGTAGTGAGTACTCTGTTCCATAGACAACTGCGGCCTCTGGCATTTGCTAATTTGGTGAGCACATTGTCCTAATAGTTCTTTTTTTTTTCTTTCCATAAATTTTTAGAATTAAACTCAATCATTCTTTTATTGATTTTTATAGTGTTGCCTGTCTATACATTTGTTTGTTGTAAATAAATTTGGTTAAACTTAATTCTTTTAGTCTCTGTCTCTCTTTGACCACCATCTGCAGTTATACATTCACATGGGTCCTAAGCTATTGGGCTCGGTTACATTTGCGTAATAACATATCAAGAAGTGGTAAAGGTACACTATTGCTGAGTCAAGCTCTTGCAATCTCATTCACAATCACTGTCCTTGCTCAGTCTTGTTCACCAAGAACCCAACGTAAAGCTTTCTCGCTGGCAAGATCACTTATCAAGTCCTTGAAGTCCAGTTTCTATTCTGTCCAGCTGTTCTATTATATAGTATCTCCAAAGATGTAATGTCATGTGTAATAGCATCACAATCATTACTTCTGGTGGCCTCCCACTATTTTGTTTTACTTACAGGTGCTTTCAGTGATTTCACCAACAACGTCAAGGGAAATTGTTTTGACTCCCAATCCTCCACGTCATTGTCTCCCTCATGTAGCAACACATGCAAATCTAATTTATCTCCAGATTTGTAGACTCACAGGTGAAGCATTAGATTAGTGGCGGAAACATATATGATGCTATAGTTGTTAGTTAATCTTCTGATATCTAGGCCACCCAGTCTGCTGCACTAGAAATGTGCTCTGTTCTTACTGTAAAGCAGGAGGATGAGTCCTAAACTACTGACCTAACCTACGTTACAGTGATAGCTGAGGAGTTTCTGAATCATTCTAAAATAAATACAAACTATGTTTTATTCATTATTATTATTAACTCAGAACTATTTTTTTCTACTATATGTTTTTTCTCCACAATAATCAATTAATTAAACACTCAGCTGCTCACCTCCTTCCTCACAGGCTACCTGGACATCTTCAGGTGGGGAGGGGAGGGAGGTCTGGCAGGCATCGGCTTCGGCTGCTCTCATGTCTGTTCGGAACATGCGTGATTTTGTTTTTAGCAGAGCAGCTTGCTAATCCTTTGCCTGTGTTGATTATCTGACTAAAACAACAGTTAAATGAATAAAATCCAGAGTTTTCTTCAGAAATATGAGCTAATATGGGAGCAAAGTAAGCTAGCTTATATGAACAAAGTCTAGAAGAGACATCAAGCTTATGTTCCCAACTTTCCATCAGACAAACTAACTGACCACCTCGCCTCTGAAAGAACTGGGTGGCATAATGTCGACCCGTCTGTTCTCTCTCCAGTCTCAGCTTCTTTCTTTTCTTTTTAAACTTCATGATTTTTGAGGCATCCTGCCATCTTAGCATCCACTGTTGTCTGTAGCGCTGAGATTTGCAGCCAAAGGAGCACGTGGACTGAACCATTTAGGGAAATATAGGGGGGTCCCAATCCGCGCACTTCTATACTCCGAACACTAAATTTAAGTGTTTAGTGCGCTGACACAGAAATTTCAGTAAAAACTGAAATTACCCGGATGCTGCCCTAAACTCAAACTCAAAAATCTAGTGCGAAACGATGGACACTACACGCACTAAACGGACGCCATCTTGCTGACGTAGCGGAAGGGGAGGGACTTTCAACCAGTTTTCCAGAGCTGAATAATGGCAGCCACCGACTCAGCGGTACCAATGCATGCAGAGGCTATTTTCTACTGTTGTAAGTATGAAGTTATTTGATCATAATTCTAATATAAACTGCAGCATGCTTCTTATCTCTTCTATCCCTGATGACAGTTATGGATCTGATCATTTGTTGGAGGCTGCAGTAGAGTTAGCAACGTAAATGTTAGCAGTTTTATAGCTGATTTTGCGGATGTAGATGGGCTATAAGTGTTAAAAATGATTAATGCTATAGGTTCTGTATGTTTATTCATGATTGTTGAACCTCCAGATTAAGCACTGCCGGGTCTCTGCCGTAAACAAAATGGTCCTTGATCTGAAAACTGATTAGGAAACACCGCTGGTTAGAGAACCGACCCATTTCCATTGTACCGCTGACTAAGCCGTAGCTGATTGTACATCACTTTAGATAAGCATCTGCAAAGTACCCATAAAGTACATATTTATAATAATGTTTGCTTTTATAAACTGCCATTGTGTGTTCACTGTAGGTCACTGTGGCATCAAACTACCGAGCCAGCAGTGGCACTGAGGCGTTTACCACCTGCGGGCTAGGACGTTGCTGTGGAGACAAGGAGGCGGCAAGAAAAATGTTTTAATAAAAATTTTAAATAAAATGTTTTCTGCATCCCTGTTTTAGCATCTTCATTACTGTATTTCATATTTTAAATGATGATTTCTAGTATAATCGGTTTCCTGTTGCAGATGTGAACGTATCAGTGTAAACACCAATGAAAACACATGTATAATGTAACATACTTTAATTCAGTAAGATATCTTTGCTCATTTAAAAGCTGTTTTATTAGTGTTTTAAATTGTACTTTATACTAACAGGTGTGGTGGAGACATGCAAAGACACATGAGCGTGTGCTGATGGTTTCTATTGTTATCTACTGAGATAGATTAATACAGTGGAGGCCACGGTCCTTTGTTTCACTAATGAGGCCTTTTAAAAGGCATTTAATAACATAAAAGTATGATGACATGCAAACACGTATGTTGGCGTGATTTTGGATTTTGGAAGAACTTGGACGGATTGTCCTAAAAAAAGTATATTAACGGAGCAGAGCTGCTATCAGGCAGCATGTAGGAGGTTCATATCCCTTAAAATAAATAAGCATAGGAGGTTCCTGCCTTGGATGCAACAAAGTTTACAGGTGGGGTTAAGTAAGGAGTAAACAAAGTAAAATCAAGAGTTGGAAATTCATTCTGTAAATTAAGGCAGCAGAAGAATCACCGTCAAAAGCTGGTATGTCACTACAGATAAGTGCAAAACGTTAGTGCTCCATTTAGGTCAGCACTTACCCACGATAGTGTCACTACAGAAGGTAGAGCTTAGTGCGCACTACACACTACCTTCCAGTGCACTCATGTGACAATGTTTCATCTTCCTGTGTCCTCTACATTGTCAATCTTGAGATGCAGGTTACTCACTTTAGCAATGCAGCTGTTAGCATCTTTTTTAACCTGACGAGCAGACGCTTGGAGGTTGTCAACTTTACCAGAAAGTGTGTCTACCTTCTATGCTTGGACGTTCAAGTTTTCTTGAAGAGAGAGCGTAGCATGTTTTCATTTTCTGAGAGACAGGTTCTGAGAGGGGACAGTGCCTTCTCCAAAGTTTCCGTTAACATTTCTCCCACAATATCTCATAGAGTGTCCCTTTCAGTCTCCACTGTTTGCTTGATTAGCAATGCTACTTGCTCTTGAGGTGGGCTAGCTCTGAACCGCTTGTTGATGATATCTTGCTGCTTCTGTAATTAGTTTGCTAGGCTTTTGTTCGGCATCGCTCTAGAAAGCTTAAGGTCTCTTGTTTAGAGCTAAAACTAGACTTGAAGCATAGGATATGTCAAAAATAGGGGGTTTCTGGCAGGAGCTCAGTGTGACAAGACCATTTCACAGTGTGCCTCATCGGAAGTTCCAAAGGAGGCTGTTTTGATTACATAGCAGTCATACATACCAGTATACCTCTACAGAAAGCCATTCAATCCATAAGGAAATAATTACTGTAAGTATATTTAATTCCAGGAATTACCACTTCAAATTTTGTATCTGTATATGATTTTTTTCTTTTGCAAGTAACATTTTCGAAAAGTTCGTTATGCCGCTCATAATGTGAGTGTGACTGAGAAGTTAAGAAACACAAATTGAAGTGGAGATGTTGAGCTTTTCAAACACATTTAATGTAATTAAGGCTCCAAATCAGCTGGAGTAGGATTAAATGGCTTTTACCAGTCTCTTCTAAGATTATGACTAGCTTTTGGTTTTGTTTTTTGTACCTGAAGCCTGTGACCTTGATGAGATCCCCACAGGGAAAACTGATAAAATATTCAGTGTTCAGTTGTTGAACCTCTTTAGACAATATGCATGTTTGTGCCAAAGTGACAGAAGGCTTGTTAAGGCCTTTTTATTATGTGAAGCACTTTGTGCTGCAATCCTGCATGAAAAGTGCTATATAAATAAAGTTTGATTTGATTTGATACTGTGTCACTGTCAGGTCTGGAAACTTGCTGCAATAACTTTTTTTTGTTGTTTTTTTTAAAGTTATGAGCATTGCTAACACATCAACAGA